>NW_007726697.1:193063-284420 GCF_000696425.1 Galeopterus variegatus | reverse complement strand
AAAAAAAAAAAAAAAAAAAAAAAAAAAAAAAAAAAAAAAAAAAAAACCAGAGTGGGAGAAAATATTTGCAAAATATACATCTGACAAAGGATTAATATCCAGAATATACAAGAACTCAAACAACTTTACAACAAAATAACAAATAACCCAATTAAAAAATGGGCAAAGGAGCTGAAAAGGCATTTCTCAAAGGAAGATGTACAAATGGCCAACAGACACATGAAAAAGTGCTCAATATCACTCAACACCCAGGAAATGCAAATCAAAACCACACTGAGATGGGTGGTTAGGATAGCTAACTACTCCAGTTAGGATAGCTAACATCCGAAAGACTGAGAATAAGTGCTGGAGAGTTTGCCAAGAAAAAGGAACTCTCATCCACTGTTAGTGAGGCTACAAAATGGTGCAGCCTTTATGGAAAACGATATGGAGGTTTCTCAAACAATTACAGATAGATCTACCATATGACCCAGCAATCCCACTGCTGAGAATATACTCAGAGGAATGGAAATCATCTTTCCTGTACTCCAATGTTTATTACAGCTCCATATACAATAGCCAAGAGCTGGAACCAGCTGAAATATCCATCATCTGATGAGTGGATAAAGAAACCGTGGTACATCTACACAATGGAATAATACTCTGCTATAAAAAAATGAAATACTACCTACCATTCACAACAACATGGATGGACTTAGAGAAAATTATATTAAGTGAAACAAGTCAGGCACAGAAAGAGAAATAACACATGTTCTCATTTATTTGTGGGAGCTAAAAATTAATAAATAAATAAACACACAAACAAATAAAGGGTGGGGGGAAGAAGACAGAATAACCAGAAAAATTCCTTGAACTATTTAAGCCAAGTGCACAGATACAATGTGGTGTCAGAGGGGAGGGAGTGGAGAGGGACAGGTAAAGGGACATGTAAATCAAGTACAATGTATTTTGAGAAGTAAAATAAAATAAAATAAAATACATACATACATACATACATACATACATACATACATACATAAAAAGGCTGCTTTTATGTCCTTATATAATCTTAGCACATTTGTTGTATTACTTGGGAAAGTCACTTCATCTTTCTGTTCCTTGGCTTCCCCACCTATAAAAAAGTTTATAGCTGATAATGGTTGTGAAGAGAATTAAATGAGTTAGCATATGATAACACCATGTTCTTATTAACTATTCTCTTTGTGATCAATGCTTATTAGTAGTTTCTAGCAAAATGCTTTGCATATAGTGAAAGAGCATTTGCAATTATATTTATGTCAACAGTTATAAAATCATGTCATTTAAATGCTTATTTCAGTACATAGTACTCCTACTCTGCCAGAATTCTGTAGTTATTATTACTGACACTACAGCCCTTAAGTTTTTAATTTAACATACATTCTTATGACCACACATCAAAAAGTGTCAGTCAGAAATAGCAATTTAATGAAGACAAGGTACTGCAGCAATCCCTTAAGTATTTATTAGATTGTGATTCATCTACCTTTTGTGATGGAAGTCTAATTGGCCAAAGATGCTGACCTTGCAAGAATTTAGAAAACTTTGATCAAAGTTTCCATACTATGTTTCTAATTGATTCACCTACTCCTAAGGTCTATAGATAGTAAGATAAATAATAATGTTTCATTTGTGCTATTATGACTTGAACTAATCAGTAAGTAAATAATAAAGATACATGAAAAACATATTTCAAATTAGCATGAAGATCTGTATTGGCCAGCCTCAAAAAAAAAAAAAAAAAAAACAGCAAGGAGAATTTGAATGTTTTTACCACAAAAAAATACCTATTACCCTAACTTGATTATTACACATTGCATAATGTATGGAAACATCACACTATACACTTTAAATATGCACAACTATTGTGTCAATTAAAAAATAAATGAATAAATTTCTTAAAAAAGAAGGATGCCTCATTCATGATGGACATACCAGAAATTAGCATGTTCTACAGTGCAACTGGCCAAGCTTCATAAGACTTAATTACAGATCTAACTACTTTTACAATATCTTTTGAAAACTATTTATATTTAATTCAAAACTAAGCTTATACATGACTAAATTAGTTATTAATTCATTTTCTATACTGGTAATTTTAGTGAAAAAATGTCCTTATCTCTGCTCACATAATTCACAGTGGTTTTAAAGTTCTACTCTTTAAATTCTTAAATTGTCTGGGGAATGTAACCTCTGGTGATCTGTAATATTTTGGACCGACTATATTTTTGGTCTTCCTGAAAAAAATGTGTCATTAATTATGTATTTACTTTTTTAACAATTATTTACAGCAATACCACGCTGTCTTCCAACCCATTAACAAGTCATATCTCTCCATTTATTTATATGTACTTTAACTTTCCAGAAATTTTTTTTTTAGTTTTTAATGTACAGGTCCTGCTCATCTTTTGTCAGATTTATCCTGTTTATTTCATATGTGATCCTGTTGTAAATGGTATTCTTAAAAATTTTAACTTCCAGTTGTTTGTTTTTATGTATAGGAATACAATTCATAAACCCTGTATCTATTAGCAGTCTATTAGTTTCCTCCCCAACTTCCCTCAGCCCCAGCAACTACTAATCCACTCTCTGTCTCTATAGACTTGATTATTCTGGATATTTCATATAAATCGAGTCATAAAACATGTGGCCTTTTATGTCTGAGTTATTTTACTTGGCATAATTGACTTGGTCCCTTTATGCTACTATAACAAAATACCTAAGACTGGGAAATTTATTTTAAAAAATTGCTCATACTTCTAGAAGCTGAGAAGTTCAAGATCAAGGCTCTGTCAGGTCGGTGTCTGCTGAGGGTCCTGTCTTTGTTTACAAAATGGTGTCTTGTTGCTGTGTCCTCTGGAGGGGAAGACCACTGTATCCTCACATGGAAGGGGCAGAAGGATTGAAAAGGGCCTACCAACATCTCTCTAGCCCTTTTATAAGGCAATGATTCTATCCATAAGGGCAAACCTCTTATGGCCTAATTACTTCCTAAAGGTCCCACCTCTTAATTGCACTGGGGATTAACTTTCAACATGAATTTTAGAGAGAACACAAATATTGAAACCATAACAATAATGTTTTCAAGGTTCATTCATGTGATAGAATGTATAAGTACTTCATTCCTTTTTATGGATGACTAATATTTCATTGTTTCAATATACCAGATGATTTTGCTTACCTGTGTATTCATTGATGGACATTTTGGTTGTTTCCACTTTTGGGGGCTGTTACAAAAAATTATGTTATCAAAAAATTTTTGTGTAAATGTGTTTTCAGTTCTATTAGATATATACCTAGGAAAGGAATTGCTAGGTCATATAACAACTCTATGTTTAACTTTTAAATGAAATGTCAAACTATATTTCAAAATGGCTTCATCATTTTACATTCAAAACAGCAATATATGTTTGAAGATGTGATTTTCTTCACAACCACATTAATATTTGTTATCACTCATTTATTTTACTACAGCCATCCTAGTGGGTGTGAAGTAGAATATCATTGTGGTTTTTACTTGTATTTCCCTAATAACTTATGACTAAACAGCATTTTATGTGCTTATTGGCCTTTATATTACTTTTTTGGAGAAATGTCTGTTCAAATTATTTTCTCTTATAATTGAGTTATTTGTCTTTTTATTATTGAGTTATAAGTTCTTTATATATTGTGTATAATAGACCTTTATCAGATACATTGCAAATATTTTCTTCAATTCTCTGGAGTAACATTTCACTTTCACGATAGTGTCCTTTGAGGCACACACAGTTTTAATTTTGATAAAATCCAATTTTTCTATTTTCTTTTGTTGTGTGTGCTTTAGATGTCATATCTAAGAAACCATTGTATAATCCAAAGTCACAAAAATTTACATCTACATTTTCTTTTAAGCATTGTATACTTTTAACTCCTACATTTAAGTCTTTAGGTCATTTTGAGTTCATTTTTATATATGGTGTCAAGGGTTTAACTTCATTCTTTTGCATATGGATATCCTGAGGTCCCATTACCATTTGTTGAAAAGAATATCCTTTCCCTATTAATTGTTTTGGCACCCTTATAAAAATAAATTGATAACAAATGAATTAATTTATTTCTGGACTTCACATAGATTCTATTAATGTATATGTATATCAGTAAGTCAGTACCAGACTCTTTTGATTGGTGCAGCATGGTAGTAAGTTTCAAAATTGGAAAGTATTAGTCTTCCAACCTTGTTCTTCTTCAAGATTGTTTTGGCTATTTTGGGCTCCTTCCTTTTCCGTATGAAACTTAGCATCAGTTTGTCAGTTTCTGCAAAATAGACAGCTGGGGTTTTGCTAGAGATTGGGTTGAATCAGTATAACAATTTGAGGAGTATTGCTCCATATTAACAATATTAAGCCTTGAACATGGGTTTTATTTCGCTTATTTAGGTCTTCTTTAATTACTTTTATTGATATTTTGCAATTTTCAGTGTACCATGACTTGAAATCCTCCTGTTGAATTTATTCCTAAATATTTTATTCTTTTTGATGCTATTGTAAATGGAATTGATTGCTTAATTTCAGTTTAGATCATTCATTGCTATTATATAGAGATATGGTTGACTTTTGTATATTTGCCTTGTGTCCTGCAACCTTATTGTACCTTATTGTATTAGCTCTAATAGTTGTGTATACATGTGCATGTGTGTGTGTTACTTAGAATTTTATGCAGACAAGATCATGACATGTGCAAATAGAGATATTTCTTTACTATCTGGGTGCCTTTTATTTTTTCTTATAGTCTAATTTCCTTGGCTAGAACATTCAGTACAAAATTGCATAGAAGTAGAGAGAGAGGAGAGATTTGTCTCACACCTGATCTGAGGGAGAAAGCTTTCACTTTTTTACTATTTAATGTGATGTCAGCTGTGGGGTTTTTATACATGTTCTTTTATTTGTTTATTTATATATGTATGATTATACATTTTTAGGGAGTACAGAGTTGACTATCAGTATTTCTGTACAGTATGTGATGATCAAATTATTATTATTAGCATGTTCATTATTACAAATAGTAATTATTCTTTGCATTCCTTACCCAGTTACTCCCCAATCTCCCTCCCACTCTCCCTTTTCCACCTTTACTTACTATATGCCTGTTCTCTGTTTCTGAAAGTTCAACGTTTTATTGTGGTCTTTCTTTCTTTTCTTTTCTTCTTTCCTCCCACTTATGAATGACTACATGTAGTATTTCTCTTTCTGTGACTGGCTTATTTCACTTAACATAATTTTCTCCAAGTTCATCCATGTTGCTGCACGTGGCAGAATTTCATTCTTTTTCATGGCAGAGTAGTATTTCATTTTGGATATACATCACATTTTCCTTATATGGTTGTTTATTGATGGACATTTAGGTTGGTTCCATATCTTGGCTATTGTAAATAGAGCTGTGGGAGTGCAGGTATTCCTCCAACATGATGATTTCCATTCCTTCGGGTATGTACCAAGAAGTGGGGTGGCTGGATCACATGATAGTTCTAACTGTAGTTGTTTGAGAAACCTCCATACTGCTTTCCATAATGGCTGTGTACATGTTCTTAGATTGTGAACACTGCCTTCTGTACCCAGTGTTTTATTATGAATGCATGTTGAATTTTTTTCAAATGCTTCTTCTGCATTTATTAAGATAATCTCAAGGGTTGCTCTTTATTCTATTGATGTGGTGTATTACATTGATTTTCATGTGCTGAATGTGCATTAATCTTGTATGCTGCCACATTGTTAGACACACTTATTAGTTCTAGTAGCTATCTAAAAAAAAAAATTCATCAGATTTTCTATGGACAGAATTATGTCATCTGTAAACAAAGGGATTTATACTTCATCTTTCCTAGTCTAGAACCCTTTGGTTTTTCTACATGTTTTATTGAATTAGCTAGTACCTCTAGTAAAATGTTAAATAAGTGTTGAAAGTAAGCATCCTTGCCCTACTCCTGCTTCTGGGGCCAGGGGAGGAGGGCTTTTAGTCTTTCAACATACTAAGTATGATGTGAGCTTTAGGTTTAGTTTCTGTTTATCAAGTTGAATAAGTTGTATTATTCAGAATGCACAAAGAGGCATTTTTAAAAATCAAGACTAAATATTAGATTGTGTCAAAAGGTATGTTCTATACCTATGGAGATTATCATATGAGTTCTATTTTCTAGTTTGTCAATATGATAAGTTATATTCTTGAGATAAACTCAAATCAGTAATGATGTATTACCATTTTTATATGTTATTGAATTTGATTTGCCAAATTTTTGCTGAGAAATTCTGCATTTATATACACAACACATACTCATCAATAGCATGGTTTTTTGGTAATGTATTTGTCTGGTTTTGGTATCAGGGTAATGCTAACTCCATAGGATGAGCAGTGAAGTAGTTTATCCTATTTAATTTTCTGGAAGAGTTTTCATTACAAATTTCTGTTATTTCTTTTATAAATGTATGTGAGAATACATAAGAGAAGCCACATGGGACTGGAAGTTCCTTTGCAGGGAGGTTTTTAATTACAAGTTCAAATTTTAAAAGTTAATGTAGAACTATTGAGGTTATCTTGTTTTTCTCTAATGAGCTTTAGTTGTTCTCTTTCAAGGAACTTGTCTATTTAATCAACAATACTTAATCAACATTTAAAGTTGTTGAATTTATTGGCATAAAATTGCCTTATTCCATCATTGTCCTCTTAATATCTGTAGAATCTGTGTGTATGCCAGACCTCTGACTCTTGAATTTTGCAGTCTGTGTCTTCTCTCTTTTTTTACTAACCAGTCTTACTAGAGCTTTATCAATTTTACTAATCTTTTCAAAGAATGAGCTTTTGGCTTCATTGATTTTCTCTGGTGTTTTTCTGTTACCTATTTCATTTATT
Organism: Galeopterus variegatus; assembly: GCF_000696425.1. Classification (NCBI taxonomy): domain Eukaryota; kingdom Metazoa; phylum Chordata; class Mammalia; order Dermoptera; family Cynocephalidae; genus Galeopterus; species Galeopterus variegatus. Next base: position 277,520 of record NW_007726697.1, on the reverse strand, counting down.
CTCTGATCCCTATCATTTCATGCCTTTTGCTTATTTTGGATTCAATTAACTTTCCTTTTTATGTTTTTTTTTCTAAGTAATAGACCTCATTTTTACAGCAGTTTTAGGTTTATAGATAAATTGAGCAGAATGTAAAGATATTTCCTGCATCTCCTCACAGTTTCTCCTATTATTAACATGCTACATTGGTGTGGTATATTTGTTACAGTTATGAACCAATATTGATCTATTATTACTAACTCAGTTTTACATTAGAGTTCCCTCCTTGCATTGAACAGCTCTGTGGGTTTTGTCAAATGCATAATGTCATGTATTCAACATTACATTATCATCCAGAATAGATTCACTGCCCTAAAAATTCTTTGTGATGCACCTATTCATCCCTCTCTTCCTCCCTTCCTTCCCCCCTGAAACCCTGACAACCACTGATTTTTTCCCATTACTTCAAACAGTTTGGTTGCATGGATATATATATATATTTAAAAACCTATTGAAATATAACATGTAAATTAAGGCACAATAAAGTCAGTGTTCTTTAATTGTATGTGACCATTGAAGTCTCTTCTTGGTTAGCTTACTGATCAGCTAGTGATTAAACAGTGATTTCTTTAAAGGCCTGGAAAATAAAAAATGTCTCACAGTCTGCTGAGATGAGGAGCATTGAGTACATTTTGAAGTACACTTTTAGCAATGATTCAAGCAGTTGAAAACTCTGCCTTAGGCTTCACTTTCTCCTTGAATGAGGCCTCAAAGACAACCAGAGGTAAAGACTCAGGGTTTCCCTACATCTTTCCAGAGCATGTGAGCATGTGATCAGGCCTATGCATCCACATAGTCTTACATGTGTGTGCGTCTTTCTAGATTCCCAGGAATAACTCATGACTTTTCACATTCCCTATAGACATATTCCCCAGTTTTTCGTGTAGTAGCAGTGGCTATATGGGAATTCTCTGTACCTTCTGCTCAATTTGCTATGAACCTATAACTACTCTGAAAAATGAAGTGTATTTTAAAAATTAACATGATTATATAAAAAGGAAAACGCAGTAATCTTTCTATTCTCTCTAAAGAAAATAAAAAATCTTCAACATATAAAGTGATGATAAAAGAATATTAAGTAAAAACAATATAATAAAATATTTTATAGGTTGGTCAGTTAATAACAACAATAATAGTAATATATTTTTTCTAAAAAAGATTTTATGGTATTTGTGGTATTTGTCACCTTTTTAAATTTCTTTTTTTTTTTTTCCTTTTGTCTTTTTCCGTGTCCGGCAACGGATCGCAACCCTCAGCGTCGCCCCCGTACCAGACCGGGACCAGCAACGGGATTGCAACCCTTGGTGTTGCTCCCGCGCCTCGCTCAGCCAGTGAGTGGGAACCAGTCCGTATGTGGGATCCGAACCCTCGGCGGGAGCGCCGCCACACCTCCCAAGCGGCGCACTACAGCAGTGCGCCACCGGGCCGGCCCATCCCCAGTTTTTCCTTTTCAGCTCTTTCTTTAGCTTTCTGTTTGCCTCAACTGTTATCCACCACCTCAGGCAGCCACAGAGTAAATCAGTCAATTCTAGTTGTTTATGACAAAAGCCCTCACAGAAGAAGCTTTTACACTAGATGAGCTCCATAAAGACAGCCCTGCCACTGGAGTCTTTCCGAGAAATACCAGACAAGTCAAATAATGATATTTCTCTGGGAATGAGACTTTGAAGGAGCTCTAATCCCTTTCTGCTCCCTCCATTGGATACTAGGCTGCTGGTTTTTACTGTGATAATAGGATGCTGATTTTCAAGGTGACTGCAGAACTGAAAGGGAAGATGGGAATAAGTCAACTTAAAAGCCACAAAGCTCACTGTTTTTACTGAGATTTAGCTAATTTTATTGAATAAACACTCATCAAATTGTTGTAGTTCTTTGATTAATTTTTGAAGTTCTAAAAATGTTTATTTTCATAATTTTTTCTGTCAGTTTTCTCATTGCTTCTGTGGTATAGAAAATTCTTGGAAATCCCTACTTCTTCATTTTTGCTAATGTCCTTACCATATGCATTAGATTGGTAGGTTGTCATAACAAAGTACCACCAACTGAATGGCTTTAACAATAGAAATTTATTGTCTCAAAGTTCTGGAGTCTACACGTCCAAAATCAGATGTCAGCAGGATAAATAGGTTCCTTCTGAGAGCTGTGAGGAAAGGACCTGTTTCAGGCCTCTCTCTTGGCTTGTTGATGGCTGTCTTCACATCCATATGGCACTCTTCCTATTTGTGTCTGTTTCCACATTTCCCCTTTTGATAAGGATACCAGACATATTAGTTTAGGGGCCACCCTAAGTACATCATTTTAACTTGATTACTTCTATAAAGAACCTGTCTCCAAATATGGTCACATTCTTAGGTACTGGGGGTTAGGACTTCAAAATATGAATTTGGGGGGAATACAATTCAGTCCATAACCATTTTAATTTATGTATGTAGAGAAGTCATATGATGAACTTCATAGGTGCAAAGGGTATTGTCATAAAATTCAAAAAACATTCATATTAAAAGTATTAAATAAATTAAAATTTGATGAGTACTTCCTTAACATGATGTCCTTATGTACACATGTGTGTGTATATGTATTACTGAGCCTCTCTAAATCTTCTCCTTAGTTAATGGGCATACACTAGAGGCCTTCTTGCTATTGTCAGGGCAAAAACAAGAATGATCATTATCATCACTGCTATTTTATTTAAGGCTAGGAGTTTTAGCCAATACTATTAGACAACAGAAGGAACTAGATAAGTAATAGTCAGAAAGAAAGATGTATGATTATGCATTACTATTACAGATTTGGGTAGCTCCAAAGAATCAATGTGAAAAAAAAAATTCTGTAAACAACATGAGAACCTAGTAGAGTTGCAACCTATATAGAAAAATCTATCATCTCAACTTAGTGGCTTTAACAGCAGAAATTTATTGTCTCAAAGTTCTGGAGTCTAGAAGTCCAAAATCAGTTGTCAGCAGGATCAAGGCTTGCGCTTTTAAATATGCCAGAGTAGCTTGCAGCAAATCAATGCTACTGCTAAAACAAGTAGAGAGTCCAGATTAAAATACAGGTAGACAATCCAAATAAAATATACATTTGTTTAAAGTCTTTGGAGAGCTACGGAGACAATAATGAGGATGCATAATCTTTGCGAATTCAGCCAAGTCACTCTGGAGGGTAAAATTGATAAGTTGAAGTATTCATTTCTCTGCTCTTTTCTTCTCATCAGAATCCCAATCCCTAAAGTTTATCATTTTGGTCTCTCAGGCCCCATGGCAGTATCAAATGTCTGCTGCTTTCTCTGCATCTCTACTTGCCCTCTATATGGACACTGATGGAATGATCTGTGCCTTGCCCCATTGTCACAATTGTCAATTGTCAAGAAAAAAGCAGCTGCAGAATTTTGTCTTATTTCTATCTTTCTTCACTGCTTTCATGTTCACAAGGAGCGTAATTTTTACCTACAATTCTAAATCCAAGAAAACTTTTTATCAAGTGTAAGATAGGATCAAGATATTTATCAGGTATGTAAGGACTTTAAAGTTTACTTCCTATTTAACCTTTATTAAGGATTTATATGAGGAAGCACCAATTTAGATTTCTAATCAAATAATTAGTGTATTCAACTTGGGATAATGTCAAAGGAAAGTCACAGGACAGTAACTGTGCAGAAGGAATTTAAAAAGTACACTTATTCCAGTTTGGAGAAGAAGGCAAGAGACCCCACAGAAAGGTTTTCTAAAACATAAATGGTTTTCTGTATAATAGTGAATATGGAGGAGAGGCTAAAAAAAACTTACAAATTTTATAAAGAAGCAAAATTAGGAAAAGAAAGGAAATTGAAATCTCCAGGAGAAACAAAAAGTTATACAAGAGAACAGCATTCATATATGAAGCAAACTTTTCAAATTTGTATAAAAATCTCTATATTCAAGGAAAACAACAAATTACTTTCTAGTAACTAAAAAGAACATATTAGAGTATGGAGAAGGAGTCCTGCCTTTCTTCTCCAAACAAGAAAAAAGGTCAGTCAGGAACTCTGGAATAAAACACTGACATCATCTCTCATATTCTCAGCAATAAAAATATACAGATGATAGTTGAAAACACCAGAAAAAAATCTGTGAACATACTATTTAAATTTGCCCACATATTCAATAGGTAAACTAAATTATGGGTAGAACTAATACTTAAAGAGAGAAGATACAAGAAGTGTAGTATATGTAAACTAAATTCTTACTTATCATAATATAAAGCCAATAGATAAAATATGTCAAATCAAGAAGTAGCAGCATAAGCTTTTTTCTTTTTATTTACTTTTTGATGGGGTTGGGGTCAGGGGAGGTATAGAGTAACCACAAGAAGATTTCAAACAAATTCTTCAAAGTGTATTCATCTAATTAACTTCCAGAAACAGTGAAAGAGAGTTGATTTAAGAGCTAACCAAAAGCATAAAGAACATTGTTTTAAATTAATTAAATTTATGAGTTTTAGATTCAAAGAGTACACTGAGTATTGAACAGAATGAAAAAAAAAAGGAAATTCACATAGACATACTATTTTATAACATTAATATGAAGTTAAAATACTTAATCTTCTAAGAAAATATTTTAAAATGATCATCCCAGAAGGCACTGGAGAAGACCAACTTCAGTCTCCATATTAGCAACAATGGACATTAGAAGACAATGGTGCAATGTTATTAAAAGTTTGAAAAAAAAAGCTTTTAAACAGGCAATGCTATTACTGGACAGGAAGCATTCAATTAGGGCAATTTCAGAAAGTGTACCACATAAAGATTCTTTCCAAACTCATTTATTCAGAATATACCCAAGCCTCAGTTTATCTTTGTTAATAAAATACTTTCCTAAGCCCAGCTAGTACATCAAATGGAATGGTACAGCACTATGTCAGAATGGTATGTCAGTGTGTCATTGTTGACATTAAAGAGAAATTTTACAAGAATACTGAGAAAGAGCCAAAGTCCTCCACTAGTTTCCTCCATGAAGAAGACAGAAATAATGGTCACTGAGCAAGGTATATAAAAATTTATTTAGTTAAAATTTTTTTGTATATCTTCGTTTTTTATTTCATTTTTCTAGTAATTCATTTTTAAGTTTTTTAAAGGAATTTATTTAATTGAAACATCTTGATTCTATTTGTGACGTACAGAGTTTTATTTCAGTACATGTATACAATGTGAAATGATCATAGTTAGCAAATTCACTATCACAAAAATTTATCATTTCTTTGCAATGAAAACATTTAAGCTTCTCTCTTCTAGTCATTTGAGAACAGACAATAAATTATTGTTAATTATAGATTCCTAGTTCTACTGTCCATCACTAGAACTTATTTTACCTATCTAGCTGCAATTTTATGCCCATTAACCAACCTCTCACTATTCCCATCCCAGCCTCTAGTAAACACAATTCTACTGTACACTTATAAAAGTTTGGTTTTTTTTTTTTTTTTTTTTTTTAGCTTCCACATATAAATGAGAATGCAATCATTATCTCTCTGTGCCTCATATAATGTCTTCCAGTTTCATCCATATCGTCCCAATTGACAGGACTTTATTCTTTTTCATGGCTGAGTAGTATTCCATTGTGTATATATACCACATTTTTTTTTTTTTTATCCATTCATCTGTTGATGGATACCTAGGTTGATTCCATATCTTGGCTATTGTGAATAGTGCTGCAATAAACACAGGGGTGCAGATATCTCTTCAGCATGCTAATTTCCTTTCCTTTGGATAAATACCCAGCAGTGGCATTGCTGGATCATGTGGTAGTTCTATTTGTAGTTTTTTGAGGAACTTCTGTACTGCTTTCCATAATGGCTGTAATAATTTACATTCCCACCACCAGTGTATGAGTTCCCCTTTTTCCACATTCTTGTCAGCATTTGTTATTTTGTTTCATTTTATTTTATTTTGATAATAGCCATTCTAATTGGTTTGAGGTGATATTTCATTGTGGTTTTGATTTCAATTTCGCTGATGATTAGCAATGTTGAGCATTTTTTCATATATCTGATGGCCATTTGCATGTCTTCTTTTGAGAAATGTTCACTCAGCTCCTTTATCTATTTTTTAATCAGATAATTTGTTTCTCTGCTGTTAACTTTCTTGTATATCCTGGATATTAATTCCTTGTTAGATGGATAGTTTGAAAATACTTACTCCCATTCTACTGGTTGCCTCTTCACTCCGATTGTTTTGTTTTTGTTTTTTTGTTGTTGATGTTGTTATTGTTTGTTTGTTTGTTTTTTGCTGTGCAGAAGCTTTTTAATTTGCTATAATCCCATTTGTCTGTTCTTGCTTTCATTGCTTGTGCTTTGAAAGTCTTCTCTACAAATTTTTGCCAAGACCAATGTCTTCAAGTGTTTCCCCGATATTTTCATCAAGTAGTTTTATAGTTTCAGGTCTTAAGTTAAGTCTTTAATCCATTCTGAGTTGATTTTTATAAACAGTGAGAAATAGGGGTCTAGTTTCTTTCTTCTGTGTATGGATATAAAGTTTTTCCATCTCCATTTATTGAAGAGGCTGTTCTTTCTTTCCTTGATGTACATGTTTAATATCTTTGTAAAAGATCAGTTGGAGGTAGCTACATGCATTTATCTCTGGGTTCTCTACTCTGTTCCACTGGTCTGTGTGTCTGTTTTTATACCAATACCATGTTGTTTTGATTACTATAGCTTTGTAGTATATTTTGAAATCCAATATAATGCCTCCATCTTTGTGCTTTTTTCTCAGGATCACTTTGGCTGTTTGGGATCTTTTGTGGTGCTGTATGAATTTTAAGATTTTTTTTTTCTATTTCTGTGAAGAATGTTGCTGGTATTTTAATAGGGATTGCATTGGATTTGTAGACCACATTGGTTAGTATGGTCATTTTGACAATATTAATTTTTCCAATTCATGAAGATGGAATGTCATTTCATTTTTTGTGTCCTCTTTAGTTTCTTTTATATTCCTAAAATGGAACTGCACTACATTTGATGTTGGGAGTCATTTTAGAATGTTAGCACTGGAAGTGTGAAATCTTTCATATTTCAGATGAAGAAACAAAAACACCGAAAAGATGATGTTTTAATGAGTGGTGTTAGTCACAATTAGAAACCAACTCTAAGAACTTATCACTTTATTTATTTTTTTCTGGCTCTAACTAGTCTGACTTGGCCTGAATTCCTCCAATGACACTTTGTTAGAGAGCTCTGTTTTTAAAATGACTTACCTTATATAAGTGAAAACATGCATTCCCATAAATTCCACCTAGTTCTCATGGTTAGGCATTCTGGAGTAATCCTTGGCATTTTAAGGACTTTTGAAGAAAACTCCTTCTCTACCTTTGTAAACATGGATATTTCTGTGAAGAATAATTACTTATGATTAGATTTATGAAAGATAATTTTCTAATTTAGTGGGGTTTGTTTTGAAAGTATAATGAGAGAAATTTTGGAGGGGGGGTTTGTTTCTATGGTTAATGTGTTTTTAAAATTAAAATGCATATGTTTGACAGTTCAGCATATTTTTGATGTATAGACTTTTCCAGATCCATGGCATTCCTATGAATAAAATCGTGAAACATTTTATATTACCATATAGTAAGCTTTCATTTTGTTGTTTAAACCTTTTAGGAATTGGTTTATAACTTCATTTTACAATGATCAAAGGTATGAGGTATGAACAACATCTGAATATAGGTAATTTGCTATAAATATTCTGTTATATTTTACAGCTTCCTTAACAGAATATGATAAATGTTGTTGGTTATGTCTGAGATACCAATAAATATTATCAATTTATTTCTCTGTTTGAAGACATACAATCATGTGACAGTAAGTAATGTTAGTGTCTTAGCTGAAGTGATAATGTTTCAGAAGCACAGTTTTAGAAGAGTTTAAAATGCACACGTTTTATAATACAATGTCTAAAGAAAAAGTAACTCTCACTAGATATACTCTGTTCATAAGTTTTTTTCTCTGCTTGGTGATTCTGCTATGGCTACTCACTTAAGATGTTATCTGAGTTCTTTGATATGTTTTCTTATGCCATGCCATAAAAATTGCAATAAAAATACACATTGCCATAATAGCATTATGGAAAGACATTTTTGCCAGGCAGTATGAATAATTTTTAAATGTCATTATGCGATTAAGCCGTGAGGCACAACAGGTTATGTTACACTGTGAAGTTCTATAATAGGTGTTGAAATTGCCTCTCAACATCACATCTGGGAGTATCCCTTTGAGATTTTTACATAATAATTTAACAGTTATAAAAAAAGAATAAATGAAGTCATTAAAAGCATTTTTCTTAGGTAAATTTAAATGCTTTTCATCACCCAGTGTGCAGTCATTAAAGTATAATGCATTTTCCTGGAAAAATATTTCATATAGATATTTTGGCTTTTTGTATTGGTAACTCAAAATTTGTTAAATTTCACTTATTTAAATTTGGTTTCGGGCCGACCTGGTGGCACACTGCTACAGCGCGCCGCTTGGGAGTGTGGCGGCATTCCTGCCGAGGGTTCGGATCCCACATACAGACCGGCCGCTCACTGGCTGAGCGAGGTGCGGGTGCAACACCGAGGGTTGCGATCCCGTTGCCAGTCCTGGTCCGGTACGGGCGCGACACTGAGGGTTGCGATCCGTTGCCGGTCATGAAAAAATACAAAAAGGAATAAATAAATAAATAAATAAATTTGGTTTCTATCTGGAAAAATTATGGAGGCAATTACCTTCTACTCAATTTCCAAGATGGCAGTTTATCAATCATTGTAATAAGTGCTTGAGTTTCTTCATAATATATTTGACTCAATCCGTCAGATTGGCTCCAGTACTTTGTAGAATCTTCTTTTCTGTCTTAGATGAGAATGGGGGCGTCATCCCTAGTGAATGATTGTTTAAGTTTACCAAACCGAAGAGCAACAACAGGGTAAGAGGGTCCAAGGGTATGTAAATGAAGATATCGGCCACTCCATTAAATTATATATAAGAGCACCAGAATAAAATATTTTAACTTGCACTTTGATTATGCAAAGTGACTGATAAGGTTATTGCTTATTTATGGAAATTACAGAAAGACTATGTCCACATTCATAAAGATTTTTTTCTAAGCCACCAAAAACTTAGAGCAACAAGGGCTTTTGGACTCTCAGGTCAGCTAAATTTTGAGTACCCTGTCTTAGTATTGGTTTCTGGGACAAGTGTATTCAAGGGCAAACAGATTATTTGAAAAGTGCAAGGGACACTGGTAGAGGAGAGAGACCTGAAACAGAGAAGGAAACGCAGGCGATGAAGTGTGCGCCATTAAGCCAGCTACCACAGAGGCTGAAGGCAGCTCAGCTGCACGGTGAAACTCCGGGAAGCAATTCAAAACACACAATTTAGAATTATTCCTAATCAAGGGGAAGGGAGCTGGAGGTTAATATGGCAGCTCTAAAAAGCTATTAGTGATGTTGCTGGGGTAGGAAATGGATGTTAATTCCACCGCACTTCCAAACTCTCAAGAGCACATGAGCAGAGTGAACTTGCATAGTTCAGGAAATAAGGCACTTAGGCACAAACATGCAGACACTGGCAGTTGCAAGTTGTGTTGAACAAAAGGGAAAGTCTAAAGAATTGGAATAGGCACTGCCAGTATTTTCTATATGCCCCAAACATTGTAATGTTTGCGATAACTACATTATTTTCTATTATTTACTATTTGATAATTATGTTTTCTGCGATTTCAACTAAGATACTGAAAAATGTTCATCAGTGGAGATTACAACACAGAGCTTAGAGCCCCAAGTAGAGTGAAAAGATATACTTAATTAGCTTTCTTCATTTACTCCTGCTAATCACCTATACATTCTCCAACTGATGTTTTGATGACCTCATACAAATTATGGGGTCATCTTCCATTTATGGGATCAGGACCCCTAATTCAATTATATCCAGATGTCTTTCCTGAGTTTCCAGCATTTTTCCAACTACATTCTGTATATCTCATTCTAAGTAATAATATTTTAACAAAATAGCAAGTGACTTAAGTACATACTTTGTGCTAAGCTAAGGAATCTGACTAAGGAATCTAGCACCATTATTGCAATGATATTTTTTAAGCTAGCGTATTTATAAAAAAAATGACAAGTTAGAAAAGAAAATTTAAAATGAGTGTATATTGTGTTTAATATATATTATGTATACAAAGGTGTTTACATAGAAGGATGGCTTTGGTCAAACTGAACAGACATGGGATAGACATTTGTATTTTATGAAAAATAATTAAAAAGTGGAAAGTCTGCTAGTTATAACATGCCACCATTATAATTTCACACACACACAGAATTACAGAATTTTAATTCCACAATTTTAAACTACAAAGCAGTTCGTCAGTTCATATTTAAAACAAAAATTCTATTATAGTAAGGGTGAGGATGGCCAAAGTATTCCTTTGTGGATAATGAATAGTTTAGGGAATTTTGATTAAGAAATTCATGGCAATCAAATAGTTAATGTCTATAAATTGTGTATTTTCAGAATAATTTATCTCCCTTTTTTGGGTAAAATCACTAACAGAGTAACAGGTTGATAATGTGACAAGATGAACCAAAGAGCTGGTTCTGTACAGTGGCTTGTTTCTAGTCTAAAATCTCAGAAAGGAAGAGCATAGACTTAATGGTACTCAGCATTACACCTACTATTTTTTTTGCTATTTAAAATTGAGAAAATGAAATTGCTTTATTAGCTAAAAAGGAAATGTGTTTCTCTCATATTTCACTTCCAGAACAGGAAGAAAGACTGCTAAAAAATAGTAATTGTATTAGTCTGTTTCTGTTGCTTACAACAGAATACTTGAAACTGCGTAATTTATGAAAGAATGAAATCTATTTCTTACAGTTTCAGAGCCTGGGAAGTCCAAAGTCCATGGAACAAAACTGGTGAGGCCTTCTGGGTAGGAACACTCTACAGTCATGTGGCATTCAGGGTGTCACAAGGTGAGACTAGGCTGAGAAAGAGAGCGTTAAACTTCACTTGTTCTCCTTTTAAATCCTTCAGAACCATGCCCATTACTCCAAGAATAGATCAATCAATTCACGACATCACAGTCTTTACAATTTAATCACCTCTTAAAGGTCCCACCTTTCAAGTACCATAATTGGATTTCCCACCCTCTTACCACTGCTAAAATGGGGGTCAACTTTCCAATACATGAACTTTGGGGGGACACATTTAACCCATAGCAGTAATCAAAAGATAAAGATTGCCTAATAAGATTTATAATCCAGTAGGTATTTTTCTCTCAGAAATCTTAGTAGCATTTAAAAAACAAAACAAAACATACTTTTGTACTCCCACATCCATTTTATTTATTCAATTTTTTTTTTTTTTTAAGTTCTGTGGCAATTCTAAGGACACACATAGGATACTTTTCTCTTCTCTGGATATTTGTTTGATTGATCTTCTTGCTCCTTTAATCTGGTTAGGGAAGGAGTATCAAGTTCCTTTTGTTCAATTTCCCCACCATGCCAAATGCCAGGGCACAGCCTCCCAAAAGCTATACCAGTAATGCCTTTGCCCAAAGGATATCACCATTTACCATCTTCTTACTGCTCACTGCTTATTGTTCTTTTTTTTTTTTTTTTTTTTCCTTTTTGTCTTTTTTCATGACCGGCAACGGGATCACAACCCTCGGTGGTTCACCCACACCTCGCTCAGCCTGTGAGCGGCCGGTCTGCATGTGGGATCCAAACCCTCGGCAGGAGCACCGCTGTGCTCCCAAGTGGCACACTGTAGCAGTGCGCCACTGGGCCGGCCCTCACTGCTTATTGTTCTGAAGTTCCAGTTTTAGTTATATTTTTGGGGAGGAGAAGCCTGGAGTAATCTTATTTCCTTCAAGCCTAGAAATAAAAACAAATGTATGTATCTTTCTCAAGATTTAGTTGTTTTTCGGTAGGAAGACACTTTAGAAAATCTAATTTGTTGTACATTTGGTGTAGAAACTACGTGTAGATATTCAAACTTGTAAATATATTACCTATGTATAAATTAAGTTAATTAAAAATTATTAGACTGAGACAAGACAAGCCCTATGTGAATATTCAGTATGACTAATCTGAAAAACCACCAACTATTTTTGAAACCACAAACCAAGTCCACTTACGTGGGAGACTGAACATGTGTATATAGTTCTAGGAAACACAAATGAGGAATATATAAATGTTAGTACCACAGTATCAGAAGCCTTTTAGTTGATAATTAATTTTGTGATATATAAAACTTAAAGCAGTTTCTGTGATTTAAAAAGTTACAATATATACTCTTATTTCATCCTGCTCTGAATGACATCATTTTGAATACTCTAAAAATGACTTCTAAGTATTTTAATTAAATTTTTTTTAATGTAAAATGTATTTTTTATGTACTTTATTTTCACTTTTTCTCCCACTTGTCCAAAACTACTTCATGCAATAGGTTGAACTGACATGTATACTCTGAATTTGCTTTTGATTTTTTTAAATAAAATAAAACATAATGGACTAATTAAAGTATTCAGAGGTGCCCACAGCCTACCATTCTATAACTGCTTATTTAAAAAAGCATTTGAAAAATTCTACTGTCATACAACTAATTATCAACAAAGTAAATGCTATGTGTGTTTTTTTTTTTTTTTTTTGTACTTAAAATGGAAACAGTTTGTACTCTTACTATAATGTTATAAATTATAAGGTTTATAGTATCAATTAAAATCTGGGCATGTTTGGGCACTTTTTGCCCAATGACATCCTCTTTTGGACTTACACTGAATTCCAGAACTGGAGAGTTGGAGCTAAGAAAATTAGTCACTTTGGACTGGTTACATTCAAAGCTGCACTCATCTTCCTACCTAAATATGCTTTTCTTTTTGTCCATCTCAGGTAATGTCATCATAATTCATTTAGTTGCTTAAACCAGGATTTGGCAAACTATGGCCCTTCACAGAAAAAGAGAAAAATGTTTGCTTACCCCTGGCTTAAACTAATATTTGATTTCTCTCTTGCACTCACCACATGTTTAATCAGTTGCCAACTTTTATTAAAATTTGTTGTATAACTTGCACATCCTATCAAATTTGTTTTTCCTCTATCCTTACAGTTACTACTGTTCAATTCTCCATAATACCTCCTCTTGATTGCTGTAAACTTTTCTAAATTTTCTCTTTTTCTTTTTGCTTCTACCCATTCACTTTCATTCTTGAGATCAGCTTCTGAACTGATATTTCTAAATGCAAACAAGATTATGACAACTTAGAATTCTTCGTTGAATTTTCACTGCTAAATTATTTTATGGACCATTGTTAAATTATATGGCTCTAAGTATGCCACCTAAGACCCTTCATAATCTTGTTTCTGAAAGTCTCTTCAGCTTTCTTCTCACTAACCTTCATTTAACCTCTGTCATGTTCCACACTTACAGAGCTATTCTAAGTCAACCAAATGGTCTGTGATACATAATTTTCGTGACTTTGCACATGATATTTTCTTTGACTGTAACCCAGTGAAGACACAGAAAATGTCAGACATAAACTGTGAGAGAAAGACAAACTTAAAAAGAGAAAGAAAAGATGCACACAATTCCCTGGGAGACTAGACTGGGAAAATAATAAAACTACATCAATCCCAAGGATAAGGAGAGCAGGATAGAAGATGGCACCAAGCAAAAGATGAACACTAATATTGTGGGATGATGGAAAGTGAGAAAGCATACTTTAGGAGCAGATTTAACAGTGCAAGTGCTGTTCTCTCTCAAAAAAATTGAAAAATGAAGAATATTGTTTAGAAATTTAAAGAGAATTACCAAAAAATAACTAAAATATTTAAAGACATTTGCCTCTGGAAGTGGAATTAAGAGCTGCAGAGAAAAAAGGCATAGAACTGTTAGGATTTTATTTGTTTTGATTGTCATGCATTTTATAGTGGCACTTAAATTTTTATACGGTTCCCATGTATTTAAATTTTATTTAAAAAGCTAAAAATAGAAGACAAGAGGCTTTTATTTCTAAGTTGTCAGGTTAAAGTACTAACAAAAACCTGTATTACTATCACCAACGAAAACAAATGAAAGTTCTGGAATACTCAACAGAATAAAACAATAAATATAATTACATATAGAGTTTATACAGAAGAAAAGCAGATAAGATTAAAATCTATGACAATAAGAACATAGAAGCTGGCAAGTGGTGAAAGGAGATAAAGTGTTCTATGGTAAAGGGTAATAAGAATATGTGTGTTTAGTAACACAATTGCCAAATGACTTACCGAACACATATATAGAAAAATTAATCCAATAACTGCAAAATTTCAGTATATTCAAGCATATTTAAAATATTGCATGCAATAAATAAGGACAATATTGTAGAGGAAACTTCTACGAACTACAAAAATTTAAATCATATAAGGCTATTCGGTTATAATGCAATAATTTTACAAATAAAAACTAAAGATTACAGTTAGATAGGAGAAAAAAGGTCTAGAGGTCTACTGTAGTGCTAGGCATCTATAATTAACAATAATTTATTGTGTGCTCTCAAATGTTTAGATGAGAAGAGCTCAAGTGCTCTCATTACAACGAAATGATACATTTTTGTGAAGATGAATATGCTAATTACCCTTTTGACTATCACACATTGTGTACTTATACTGGAATAGAAATCTATACCCCATAAATATGTACAATCAATGCGTTGATTAAAAAGTAAATACATTTTTTTTAAAAAAGAATAATACTATTATATATTCTGGAAATTGAGAAATACCCTTCTTAATATTCTTGCCCCATTGTAGAAAACATGATGGAAACTTGGAAATATTTAAAACTGAAATTTAATAAAACACAAGATATGGTTAGGAGATGAAGCAATACTAGGCTTGCAGTATAGAGTGAATGATTATATTAGAATGAGAGGAAAACCATTAGAAATTAATAACCTAATTAACCATCCAAAGAAATTAGAAAAATAATAAACCTAAAGGAATAACAAAAGGCAGAAGGATAAACTCAAGAACATAAATTAATGCAATAGAAGATAATATAATAGAAGGTACAATAAAGAAGACCAACAATGCCAAAATCAGGGCTGTAGTACGAGTCTGCTAACAACTTATTCTCAAACCTTCCCATTTTTCCTGATATGGAAATTATAGTGTTAAAAGATAATGCAAATAAAACATTATGGCTTTATATACCGAAAAACAAAGCAGCCTTTATTTTCAGTCAAAACAATAGCTTGATTATGCAGAAAATTCTAAAGAATCTTAACTCTCCTTCAAAAACCTCCCCAAACAAATAAATCACATATAAATGAGTCTAATCATGTATGAAGGATTGAAGAATCAGAAGGTCATCTATTATATAAAATAATAGAAATAATTCCAACATTTATTTTGTGTATTGTTCTTAATATCTTCAAACTATAAAGAAATGAAATTTTAGAGTTTGGGTCAGACTGGACATGGACCAAAATGCAGAGGCCACTCAAAGACATTCAAACAAGAACATCAGATACCTGGCTGATGCATATGACATTGAGATGGCATTGTAATGCTGAACAGAAAATCTACGTCTCTAAAAGGGACCAGAAATGGTTTAACCTAGAGAGAGAAACTGCGCGTTAACTGGAAAGTGCTGTAAAAGCTTATTAGGAGCAAAAACACGGGGTGATATATATACATATATGTATATATATATACACACACACATATATGTGTATATAATATAAATTTATAGATTACATAAATTTATATATATGTATTTGTATATACATATATATAAATTTATATACACTACAAAATGTATATATGTTTGTTTATTTTGATTTATAGTTTTCATCTGCAGTGTTCCTGGATCAGCTAAATTGCTCATCAGTGGAGCTAAAAACAAAAATAACATGATAAAATTTTACCGCCTTTAAGTGGAAATGTCAATGTTACCAAATCTTGATTCCTAGTATTTTTGCTAGCAACATTTAAAGTCATTTTTTGGTAGGGAACCTTTTTCCTAAATTGTCAGCATTTAAAATACGACATACTTTTAATTCACATGGGATAAGACTTCAAGTTTGCCATGTTACTAGCTCATTTTTCAGAATTAGTTAGATACAGTTAAGATCTTCATCTTAAGATACTCATCTAAAAAGGATAGAGAGGGAAAAAAGTAGTTACTGACCATTTTCATCCTGTTAATGTCATGTCAACATTCAATGATTATAATGATAATATCATATAAGCATTGAATTCAGGCTTTTCCATATATTTGATCAAAGAAAAAGTGAGGGAGAGCAGAAAACAGTACGTTTTCTATTTCTCTTTATTATCTCCATTCTATCCTTTTCTCAAGCTTTTTCTAGAGGTCAGCAAAAAGAGGATGCTTTTTAATTATGAAATGAAGTGCTTTTTGCAAGGAAGGCAGCATCTATGAGTCTGAACTCTGTAGCATTTAAATGTTCCTACAGAGTAATTAGTGTATTTCTATTGGTTTACATAACGAAAGTACTACCCAAAATATCCACCGTGAGAACTGTTCCAACATTTCTTGACAACCTTCATTGTTCCTTCACAGCTGCATATAAACCTTTATTAAATAACTTCCCTTTTAGAATAATTCACACATGGATGGCAATTAGATTAGAAAATTACAGAGGTTTATTATTTTCAATGGGCCTTTTATTTCTTATTAAATATAGAAAAGCTGCCTTTATGTCACCACTTTGCAATTTGTTTTCTGGGTAAATGAGTATGGCAGAGACAAAAGGCTTTAGATAATATTTTCGGTCATTTTCACCTTTTACAGTGCTACAGTTAGAAGAGTGGCTTTGGGAATTAATGTGTTATTAAGTGCTTTTATGATAAGGCTAAATGTGTTTATGCCGATTTGTACTCTAGCTTACAATTTTATTACACAGGCAACGCTATATTCTCTGGAAACTGTCTGTGGATAGGCTATAAAAACACTAAGGAATGGATCAAACTATTGACATTTGTCACAAAATACAAAATTATGCGATGGAAGAATAAGTGGTTTCATTTTTTTAACTGTTTGTTACATCTTGTCTTTTTACATATAAAATACAGTTTTAAAAAACCCAGCAATTTCTACTGTTAATTTAATTTAGAAATAGAAACAATTCCTGGATCTGTAGGTGTACGTGGAATGATAAATGCAGTCAAATAATATTTCAAAGTCGTTGATTGATAGGCTCAAAGGAAAAAAAAATACCTAAATATTAATATTGAGATGCCTTAAAAACTAATAAGGTAACTTGAGAAGATTACATTTAATGACTTGGAGGAAAGGAACATTGGACCCTGGAAGGAGAAGTCATTTCAAATGTACAGGAAGTCAGGGTCTAAAATATAGAGTGCAAGATAAAAAAAATAAATGAGAATAATGAGGAAATTAGCAAATATAGTGAAAGGAAAAACAGAATTTTAAGTCATTACAGTTGCTTAGAAATTTGAAATTGTCCTTGGGAAAAGAAAAAGACAACGGCATAATCACATATGGTATTCAGTTTTAATGCCATTAATTCCTTTTGTATTATAAATTTATTTTTATTTTTCAAATATTAAAACAAAGTTACAAAATTTGGAAAAGAATGAATATACAGTTGACCCTTGAACAATATGGTGTGAACTGCACAGGTCCACTTACACATGGATTTTTTCAACCAAGAGCAGATCAAAAATACAGTATTCATGGAATGTGGAACCTGCATATATGGAGAGCCAACTTTTCATGTATGTAGGTTCCTCAAGTCCTACTGCAGGACATGAGTATCTGCAAACTTTGGTATACATGGGAGTCCTGGAACCAATCCTCCGAGTATGTGGACAATGACAGTAATTAAATATATATTTTTAATATTTCATCTTTTCAACTAAGAAAAATAAGAAAATTCTAAAGGGATTAGTGAAGGCATATATACTGAGGAATGTATTATATTTAATGAGAAGAACATTTGTAGACACAAATTAAAATGATAAACTGGATATAATGTCTTAATGTATTAAATGCTTTCAAACATTCAAGTTTCTTGGTATATAATGTTGAAAACTCAATATAGGAAACTGAAGGTTCTGAAATTGTACATTCTATAAAATTGTACATTCTAGCTTACTTTTTATTTGGCCTGATTTTATCTTTAAATCATTTAGGCAGAGATGGTGATGTCCTAAAAATTTATTCTCTTCTTCTTCCAAAACAGCAGTTGGCACTTAGGTGTAGCCTAATGTCATTGAGTGTTATTTAAAATATATATACATAAATGCATAGATATGGCATATTGATGGCTTGGAAGGCTAATATCATAAATGAATCATCCTTACCAAAATATATGTATGAACTTAGTGCAACTTCAATCAAAATCCCAGTAAATTTTTATGGAAATTTTGTGACTAATATCATACCAGTAAAATGGGAATAAATATAAAAGGAATCATTTCCAGGACTGTTTCTTAAGAACATAGGAGGAAACTTCAAAAAGTTGATAGAAAGATTCATATCATCTCTCTTATTTCTCCAAGCTCACTTTCCCCTTTCCATGGTTTGGAATCTGGACAAAAGCCACTCAGTCTCGGTCTTTTATATAATGATGATGCGCTTGTTAGGCAACAAAATGGAATCAAACTGGGACCTAATTAACCATGGGCTACAGAGCCATCCCTGTACATAGGTTGCTTGGCTTGGAACTATTACAAGCGAAAGTCCTCTTTTCTTTAAGTTACTTTTCTTTTAGATTACTTTATTGCATTAGTTTCGATTGTAATGCTGTGGTTCATTGAAATTAATGTGACTTGCTTTGGCTAAGGAAAAATGAGTGGGAGGGAAATCCTTTCAGGAATGAAGATTTGAGATCCAGCTTATTGTCTATTTTGTCATCTTCTCTTTGTCACAAGAATGTCAATGTTTCAGATAGAGTTTTTTTCTGTCAAATTAGGTTCTGAACTGAAGACAGCATGGAGCAAAGCATAAGCCAATTCATTACAGATATGTAGCATATGAGCTAGAAACAAACCTTTGTTATTATAAGCCACTGAGATTAGGAATTTGTTTGTCACTGAACCACAGTGTACCCTATCGTGGCTTACATAAGAGGGCTAACACAAATCCTGACTGATTACAACCCCACTCAGCCATTTCATGGTTTAATCCAATAAAGAAGTACTATGGTAAAATAAGTGGAAAGTTCAGTTACTGCTTGCATATGGAGTATAAAAGGATCAATTACAAATTTAAAAAATAGGTCAAAAAGGATGGTGAATCAATACTGAACCTGGAACAAAGGCTAAAATTTGGAAAAAATGACTCATTGTGTTCTTTGCAGCACAAACAGTAAGGCAGTTTGGGAGAGAAGAGGGTATTGGAGATGTTCTGAAGAGGTCACTGGACACCGTTACATGTGTGGCTTCAGACAAAGAAAATTCAGAGTGAGCACAGGAAAAACTACAGGGAAATAGCAGAAAAAGAATATATGAGTGCACTTCAAGTGTTTAGAGTTGAAAAGAAAACAAAATGAGGACAATACATAGACAGGGTAAATAAGTCAAACAAAAGCATTTCAGGGATCACTGGAAACGTCTGAAAGAGAAAAAAAAAAAAAAACAACAGCGGTTGATTAGAAAGGGGAAAGTAATGAAGTTTGAAAAAGCTACTCTACAGGTAGAAAAGATGAGAGGCCAAAGATGAGTGAGGCGGAGCAAGCTAGGATTCTGGATAAAAAGTGCAGACAGAGATAAGAGACCAGGAGGTGGTACAGGATCAGGGAGTAGATACCAATACAGAAAATAGTGGAAATAAAACCAATTCCATGGAAAATATCTTGTGTTAGTTTTTAAGTCTCCTAAATTAAAAATTATAATTACACATTCTGCTTTCCCTTCATGCAATAATATTATAAACACTTTTATTATAATTTGATTGCAAGAATCAGCTAATTTTACAAACTTTTTGAACTTTGTATTTTTCTGCTTCATTTTTAAGAACTTTATTGTGAAATGTAATATACACAGAAAAAAACACATATGCATAAAAAGTCTATGTACAGATCAACAAATAGCTATAAAGTGATCGTCCATGTAACCACAAAACTGGTCATAAATAGAACATTGGAAACTATCTCCAAACCCCCTTTGTGTCCCTTGTTCACAACCACTTCCATCTCTTCCCAAAAGGTACCCATCATCCTGTGTTGTATGGTAATTATTACTAAAATGTAAAGACAGTTTTACCATGATAACTGCATTCCTAAACTACATAGATAATTTTTGCCAGCTCTTAAAGGGTATATAAATGGAAACAATTAGTATTTAGTATTTTGTGACACATTTCTTTTATTCAGCATTATTCTTGTAAAACAACAATGTTATTGCTTATCACTAAAGTTTGTTCATTTCCTTACTGTATAATATCCCATTGCATGATTATTTTGCAATGTAATCATTTAATGTTGATATAACTTTTAGTCATTTCTAATTTAGAGCTTTTACAAGTAATGTAGTTATATGCATTTTTGTCCACGTATCCTGGAGATTTTAAAAATAGAATTGCTAGATCATAGGGTAGTTATTTCTTTACTAGCTAATGCCAAACTGTTTTCCAACATTATTTTATAATTTAGATTCTGAATAGTAGTATATAAGAATTTCTGTTTCTCCACATACTTGCCAATAGTTGGTTTTGTAAGAATTTTAATTTTTACATATCTTATTCTATAAAGTTTTAAATCATTGTGGTTTAAACTATATTTCACTAATGACTAATGGTACTGAAGATTTTTTTCACAAAGTTTATTGGTGTCCTCTCTTATACTTACATTTGCAAATTTTGTAGATTTGCTTGTCTTTCTCTTATTTTTGCATGAGTCGGTTTTCTTTTACTCTGTGTGAAATCTAATGGTCCCAACACCATATATTGAAAGAATGCCCTTTACTCATGACTCTACAGTACAACCTCTGTCATATAGCAAGTGCCCAAAGTGTGTAGGCCTGTTTCTGAAATACCTGGTCTGTGTCATTGCTCTAATTGTCAATTCATGAGACAAACATTAATATCTTATTTACTACACAAAATAGAATTTCTTGTTTTCTAGTAGAGCAAGTTCCCTCATTTTTCTTATCTTTCTCTGGGAATAGCCTGGATATTCTTCATATTTGAATTTCCATATAAATTTTTTAAACAGCTTAACAAATTTTACACAAAAGTGTTTTAGATATTGGTTGATATTGCACTGAATGTGTACATCAATTTTGTTAGAGATGATATATTTGTGATATGGAGTCTACAGCACATCAATATATTCATTTATGCATATGTATTTTAAATAACCCCAAATAAAGTATTCCATTTTTTCCTTTGGAGAAGTTACAAATCTGGAATTAGATTTCTTTTTAGGTATATGGTAGTTCTAATGCTAATAAAGTTTTGAGAGTTTTTGTGTGTGTGTGTGCGCTAAGATATATAGAATTATAAATAAGTTCGGTATGAATTTTCAAGCTCTTATTAATTTCAGTACTTTCTTAGCTATTTCTATATACACAGTCATATAATCTCCAAATAATGATTGATTGTATTCCTTCCTTTTAGTCCATACACATTACATTTAGTTTTCTAGCCTTATACATTGGCCATGATATTTGGTAAAATGCCAATAATGATCAAGAGAAACTTCATCTTGTTCTGTATCTCAAGGAAGATAGTTTCCAAAGCTTCACTATTAAAAATAGTGTTTGCTGCAGGTTTTATTGTAGATAAGTTTTATCAGAATGTACAAGTCCTCATGCATTCTTAGTTTACTATGAATTTTTAAAATCTCGAATGGATGTTGAATTTGAAGTACCTTCTTTTATTGCATATGTAAAAATGATTATATGCCTTTTTTTTTCTTTCAGACGCTTATTACAGTAAGTTTCTCTTACTGAATTTCTCATTTGACATTACGTTGTCATTCCTGGGATATTTTAGTATTTTTGCATATATGTCCAATGGTGATTTTTCTGTTAGTGTGGTCCCTTCCAGGTGTTGATATAAGATTATGGTAACTTCATAAAACTATGTTTGTGAGTAATCCTCCTTTTCTATTCTAAAAGACTTTGGATAACTTTGAAAAAAAACATTTTTTAGCTAAATATCTGACATAATTCATCAGTGAAACAATTTAGGCCTGCATTTTCTTTATGGGAATATTCTGACTACTGCCTCAATTCCCTAAATAAATATAGGATTACAAACATTTCTCAATTTACCCAGAGAAAGTTTTGCTACATTTCTTTTTTTGTTTGTTTTTTTTATTTTTCTTTTTTAGTCATTTGTTCATTTCAATCAAATATCAAAATTTTGATGTAGTTTTTGGTTTTTATTTTTTTATTTTATTTATTTATTTTTTTGGAATGGCAGAGAAAAGACCTTTGAGAATTCATTCTCCATAAAAGCAAAAAGATAATGGAAAAAATTGACAAAATTTCCTTTTTTTAAAGTGTAGAAATAAATCAAATGCTTGCAGCAATCCAAGGAGCACTTAGTCAAGAAAAGTATTGAATCTTGGCAAGAACAGTGAGTTTTGTGACATTCAACTTGTCTTGTTCTCAGCCCTCACTCCCCAGCTCAATAGTAGCCTTAACAAACAGCATCCTTGCAATGATGGCAGTTGTGAAAACTAGCAATAGAAGCTACTGGAAGGGACAGGCTGAGTTTATAAGTTCTAAGAAGCCTCAACCATAGGAAATTGGGTATGACTCTGTACACAGGGATTGTTGTTATTTGACCTAAGAGCTTGCTCAGTGGTAAAAGCCCTATCCCCAGGGTGTTTGTCAAAAACAGTAAGTGGCAATTGTTTAACATCACAGCTGCTCAAGGTCTTATCAATTAGAGAAAAGAAGATGGCCAAAAAACATGAAAGGAATACTTGGGGGGTAAGATGTCCATGAGGGACTTTGAAAAGCTATGACATATTCCTTGAAATGTAGAGTACTACACACATATGCATGGCTGTGTATGTACCTAGCAAAGATCTTTTGAATAGGTCCTATTCTTTCACCTCTGGCTAATCCTGAGCCCCTTTATAAATAGAAAATAAAAGCTAAAGAGGAGTTCTAAACTGCTGGGTGTTTGAAGATGTGCTAAAAAGACACACATAGTTGTTCAGCCAAGTGTGTAAGACTTATTTGTTCAAAGCATTTAAAAAAATATCTATTCTATTTGCTGACCACTCAACAAACCACACAGAGACTTCAGTGGCTGCACATGACAGAGAATGTAGACATTCTATAATTAGGTCAAAACAGTTACTCAACAAACAGTTAACAACAAACACAACAACAACAAATACTGGAAATAGAGGAATTTGGCACAGTTTAGATTCAAAGAAACAAATAGATTGAAAGTAAAACAGTAAAAGAATGAAGAAGACATATTAAACAAACAGTAAGCAAAAGAAAATTGAAATACCTTTGCAAAAAAACGGGGAGGGGGTGCTTTAAGGGAAAAAAAAGTGTTATTAGAGGGAAAGGAGGAAATTTTGTAATAATAGAAATGTCACTCCAACAGGAAGGCAAAGCATTCTGGAAGTTTTCTGGGAAAATTTTCTTCATCAATAAAAGGAGATAGATATTTAAAGAAATGTTTATTCCCTTGCTCTCAGAATTCTTGTAATATGAGATGGTTAAGTATTTTTATTACTCAGGCTATTCTAAATATACAAACTTGAAAACATTTATAAAATATTCAATGACCCATTTTTATAACTTTTATTTAAATTTTACTATGGTAAAAGCCCATCAAAAAACAACAATTCACTCAATTATTGGAAAATACTAATTAAACAACTACTGAACTACTTGTGTGAGGAACTGTGCTACAGGAAGGAATCCATTGGAGAAGAAACTCACTTCCTGTTCCACTGCAACTAAGTGTAGTGATGATCCTGAATAACTCAGGATGATAAAGAAATGATAGTGATTACACAATCACAGGCAACGGTCACACAGGCAACGGTCACACAGGCAATTAGGAAGAAGTTGGGACAGTTTGTGATATCTCATTCAGAGTATGAAAATGAGATTTCTACTCCTTATACATGTAGTTATTGAAAAAAACACATTTCTAATTATTTGGGAAAAAGTAAAAAAAAAAAAAACCTTTGCCAATTGGGTACAAGTCTTATCTTTTGTTCTGTTTTGTTTTTTAGTAATAAGTATTCCTTCTTTTGTGATTTCAGAACAATATACTGTCAGGGAAACTTGTAGAATGAAAATAAAATTAGTGCTTAATTATCCTATATTATGAAACCAAAGTAAAAAAAAAAAAAAAAAAGCAGAGTAGGGAACGCAGTTGTGCTCCTTTGTACCCATGCTTTCATTGTAAAAATGTGCTTACTTTTATTTCACTACAATTAAAATGAAACTAAAATGGATAAAACAATTGTTCCTATGTGCCTTTTAAAATAGATGTAAGACAAAAGTAAAGATCACAGTCTAAGTTTCAGGTATATACCAAATTTCCAAAATAACTGCAATGGATATTTTTTGCTTAATTTTAGAAAAGTAACAGTGCCAAATACAAGTGTATTCATTTTGTAGGCTGGAGACAATTTTCTTTATTTTTCTGTCTTTTGAATGAAAAGCAGTCTGTGAATAACTGATGACATTTATGTTCCCATACAAGTTCGAAACAAGACCTCTTAGGGGGCCCTAATTTCCTTTGCTCTCAGATTATATCTCTGTTGATATCCAATTCATCAGGGTCAGTTCGGTCATGTCCATTTCCATCTGTCCAATTTGGGGATAGGTTTCCTTTTAGTCTTGCTGAATTCTCATAAATACAGTATTCAATGGAGATTTTTGAGGGGCTTCAATGAATAGTCACTTTCTTCCTCTTCTAAGATTTAAACGAATTGAGAAATAAAAAGGAAATAGTCATGGGCCAAAATGTGACCTTTATTACTGGTAAAACTTATCTGGAGAATGTGGCTTATTCCTGAGGGACAGTAATCTATTTTCATAATTCTTTTTTTTTTTCTTTTTTCGTGTCCGGCAACGGATCGCAACCCTCAGTGTCGCGCCCGTACCGGACCGGGACCGGCAACGGGATAGCAACCCTCGGTGTCGCGTCCGCACCTCACTCAGCCAGTGAGCGGGAACCTGTCTGTATGTGGGATCCGAACCCTCAGCGGGGGCGCCACCGCGCTGCCAAGCAGCGCACTGTAGCAGTGCGCCACCGGGCTGGCCCCTATTTTCATAAGTCTGAAGCTCAGAATTAAACTTACCAATTAAGGTCTGGTCCCACAAAGTTAGTACATTAAAGTGCTCAGAATAATGCAGGCTTTCTAAAGACAGCTCACTTGCACGGTAAGAATATAGTTGAGAGTCTTTTAACTGGTTTCTCTTCCCAAGTCATTAATCAGATCAAGTTACTTTTCATACCTTAGAGAGAAGTGGCTAAGCATGTGGGGAGAAACCAGTAATTGGGCTCCTTTCATAATATATCATGATCAAGTGAGTTTTATTCAATGAATGAAAGTTTAGTTTAACATTTAAACATTAATCAATATAATTCACATTAACAACATAAAGGAGAAAAACATCATATCATATCATGATCATATCACAAGAAACAGAAAAAAAGTTTAATAAAATTCAGCAAATATTTGTGATAAAAAATAAATCTTAGCAAAATAAAAATAATAAGTAATAAAAAAAGTTTCTCAATCTAAAAAAGGGATTTGACAAAAACAGCAACTAATATTATAAGTAATGATGAATGTGCTTTTTCTAAAATTGACAAGACTGGAATCTGCTCCCACTGTTTATTTTTGACATTGTATTGAAGATTCTAGTGAGTTCAAGAAGGCAAGAAAAAGAACTATAAAAGCATAATCACTTAAATAAAATTTAAATGATCCATTTTCAAAAATAACATGACCATATCCTCAGAAATTCTTGATGAAAACACACAAAAAATATAAATAGAAAATGAATTTATTAAAAGTCACTTGCATTACATATTGTGCCAAAAATCAACAGCAAAAACCAAAAAAAGTTATTTTTACAACAGTTTTTTGCAATAGGAAATAGAAAGCTATTTACAATAGTTTCAAAATAAAAATATCGAAAAGTAAATTTAACAAGAAACATGAAATATGGTTACCCTTCTATATGTCTACCCTTATGCACACACACAAACATACACACGCACACACAAACCTATAAAATATTGCTGAGGGAAATTAAAGAAAATAAAATAAATGTACAAGATAAAACACAGTTATGAATCATAACGAACAATACCATTAATATGCCAATTCTACACAAAGTGATCTGTAGATTTTCTTAGTCTCAATCAAACTCCCAAAAGACTATTTGTAGAAAAACAACAAATGCAGGTATAGGAATCATATGACCTTGCTTGATTTCAAGACTTTCTATAACGCTACATTAATCAAGACAGTGTGCCATTAACACAAGCACTGACAAAGAGATGAGTAGAGCTAAATATACAGTCTAAAATAGACCTACACATGTGTGGTCAATTTATTTTCAACAAATATACCAGGACAATGCAAAGATGAAAGTCTTTTCAATAATATTGTCATTAACAAGTGCATATGTGTGTGTGTGTGTGTGTACTTGATAAGTCACTTAATATCGGAATGCAAAAGTTAAAACTATAAAGCTCCAGAAGAAAATATCTGACAATTTTTTTTTATAGCCATGTGATAAACAGAGACTTGCTGTTTAGGAAAACAATAGAATTAAATGCCAAAAAAAGAAAGATTAATTGTGGTTCATCAAAATTAAAAACTTCTGCTTCTTAAAAGATACTATCAAGAAAATGAAATGATAAATCACAGAGTAAAATAACATAGTAGCAACACATTAGGCAAGACGAACCTCCCTTATCTGCAAAATATTTTGTTCAGGAAATGCTACATCTCATGAAACAGCAGCACTCAGAAAATCTAAAAGAGAGATCATATATTAAGCTACAAAATAAGTCTTAAATTTAAGAAGATTGAAATAATATAAAGTATTCATTCTCACCCAAATGCTATAAAATCAGAAATCAGTATAGGAGAAATATTGGGAAATTCACAAATACATGGGAAGTAAACAACACACTCATGAATAACCAATGGGTCAATGAAAAAATTCAAAGGTAAATTTTAAAAATTTTGAAGAAAAATGAAAATAGAAACATAACATTTCAAAACCTGTGTGATGCAGCAAAAACAGTTCTATGAAGGAAGTTGATAGCAATAATTGTCTACGTTAAAAAAAAATCTCAAATAACCAACCTAACATTGCAACTTGAAAAACTAGAAAAACAGGAACAAAGTAAGCCCAAAGTTAGCAGAAGGAAGGAAATAATAAAATTAGAGCAAAAATAAGTAAAATAGACACTAGAAAAACAATAGAAAAGATCAACAAAACTGAGTTGGAAAACCTTTTGCTAGACTAAGTAAAAAGAGAGAAGACTCAAATAAATAAAACTAGAACTTAAAAAGGAGATATTACCACTTATACCACAAAAATATAAAAGACTATTATGAATAATTATAAGTCAATAAATTTGATAACCTAAAAAAAATGGATAAATTTCTTGACACATACAACCTACTGAGACTGAATTATGAAGAAATAGAAAATCTTAACAGACCAATAACAAATGAGATTGAGTTAGTGAACAGTGTCCCATCAAAGAAAATCCAGGATCTCATGGCTTCATTGTCAAATTCTACCAAACACTTAAAGAAGAAATAATACCAATTATTCTCAAACTCTTCCAAAAAATGGAAGAGGAAGAAATATTTCCAAATTCATTTTACAAGGCCAGCATCACCCTAATAACAAAGCCAGAAAAGGATGCTAAAAGAAAAAAACTACAACCAATATCCCTGATAAATATAGAAGCAACAATCCTCACCAAACTACTAGAAAACTGAATTTAGCTGCAAATTTAAAAGATCATTAACTATGATCAAATGGGACTCATCTCAGACATGCAAGGATAGTTCAATATATACAAAGATCAAAAAACATTATACATCACATTAACAGAATGAAGGACAAAAAGCATATAATCATTTCAATAGATGCAGAAAAGCATCTGACAAAATTCAACATCCTTTCATCATAAAAACTCTCAACAAATTAGGTATAGAAGAAATGTACCTCAGCATGATAAAGGTTATATATAACAAACTCACATTTAACATTATAATCAATGGGGAAAAGTTGACAGCTTTTCCTCATAGATCTGGAGCAAGACAAGGATGCCTATTCTTGCCACTTCTGTTAACTATAGTACTTAAAGTCCTAGTCAGAGCAATTGGGCTGTAGAAAGAAATAAAACGTATCCAAATTGGAAAGGAAGAACTTAAATTGCCTGTTTGCAGAAGAGCTGATCTTATAGGAGGGTGCTTGAAAAATTCATTGAAAAATGAAATTAAAAGATAATACAAATCTTTCCATGAACTTTTTGATGTACCCTCATATACAACATATAGAACATCCAAAGGCTGCACCAAAAGAACTGTTAAAACTGATAAACACATTCAGTACAGAAGCTACTGGTTTTTGTATATCAATTTTGTATCCTCCATGTGCACTGAATTTTTTTTTTATCAATTTTAATATTGTTACAATGTCCATACTATCCAAAGTGATCTACAGGTTTAGTGCAATCTGTATCAAAATATCATTGACAGTCTTCACAGAAATAGAAAAAGCAATCCTAAAATACTTATGGAGCTACAAAAAACTCTGAATAGCAAAGCACTTTAGCAAAATAATCAAATCTAGAGGCATGACACTACCTGACTTCAAAATATATTACAAAGGTATAGTAACCAAAACAGTAAGGTACTGGCATAAGAACAGACACATAAACCAATGGGACAGAATAGAGAACCCAGAAATCTATCCATACACTTACAGCTAACTGATTTTTGACAAAGGCACCAAGAATATGCAATGGGGAAAGGCGTCTAATGAATGGTGTCAAAAAAACAGGACATCCACATGAAGAAGAATAAAATTAGACCCTTATCTCACACCATATACAATAATGAACTGCAATGGATTAAATGTAAGACCCAAAATTTGAAACTACTAGAAGAAAACAGGGGAAAAGGTCCATGACATTGGTCTGAGAAATGTTTTTTTTAATGTGACCACAGAAGTACAGGCAACAAAAGCAAAAAGAGACAAAAGAGATTTCATCAAACTAAGAAGCTTCTGCATAGCAAAGGAAACAATCAACAGAGTGAAGAGACAACCTACAGAATGGGAAAAAGTATTTGTCAACTATACATCTGATAAGGGGTTTATACCCAAAATATATATGAAATTTAAATTACTCAAAAATAAGAAAACAAATAACTCAATTAAAAAATGGGCAAAGTGTAGAAGAGTACCCCTTTCCCTGCATCCTTGCAAGCATTTGTTATTCACAGCCTTCTTAATAACGGCCAGTCTAACTGGGGTGAGATGATATCTCAATGTGTTTTTTATTTGCATTTCTCTGATCACTAGTGATGTTGAACATTTTTTCATGTACCTGTTGGCCATTTGTATGTCTTCCTTTGAAAAATGTCTATCCATCTTATTTGCCCATTTTTTAACTTTTTTTTTTTTTTTTGTACTGTACATGCAGTTGTTTGAGTATTTTGTATATTCTGGGTATTAAACCCTTGTGACATATATAGTTCGCAAATATTTTTTCCAATTCTGTAGGTTGTCTTTCCACTCTGTCGAATATTTCCTTTGTTGTGCAGAAGCTTTTTAGTTTGATATAATCCCATTTTTTTTTTCTTTTGTTGCTTTTGCTTTGGGGTCTTATTCATAAAGTCTTTTCCCAGTTCTACTTCCTTAATGTTTTCCTTTAGTAATTTTATGGTTTGGGGTCTTATATTCAGGTCTTTAATCAATTTTGAGTTGTTTTTGGTAAATGGTGAGGGGTTCAGATCCAGTTTCATTCTTTTGCATATGGATGTCCAATTTTCCCAGCACCATTTATTGAAGAGGCATTTTTTTTTTCCCAATGTAGGTTCTTGGTGCCTTTGTTGAAGATCAGTTGGCTGTAGGTATGTGGGTTGATTCCCAGGTTTTCCATTCTGTTCCATTGGTCTGAGTGTCTGTTTTTATGCCAGTATTATGCTGTTTTGGTTACAACAGCTTTGTAATATAAAAACTACAGATAGAACTACCATATGATCCAGCAATCCTGCTACTGGGTATATATATCCAAAGGAATGGAAATAAATCATCATGTCAAAGGGATACCTTCACTCCCTTCAGTGATGGGATACCTTCAGCTCTATTTACAATAACCAAGATATGGAACCAACATAAGTGTCCTTCAACAGATGACTGGATAAGGAAAATGTGGTATATATACAGAAGGGAATACTAATCAGCCATAACAAAGAATGAAATACTGCCATTTGCAGCTACACGGATGAGTCTGGAGAAAATTATAAGTGAAATAAGCCAGACAAGGAAAGAGAATTACAATATATTCTCACTTGTAACTGGGTGCTAAGAAAGAAGGAAAGAAAGTACAAAGAAAATCAGAGAGAGAGAGAGAGAGAGAGAACAAAAATTCATTGAACTTTCAGAAGGAGAGAACAAACCTGATGTTAATATACATGGGGGGAAGGGTGGGAGGGGATTTGGGGAGGGATAGGTCGGGTAAAGTGCATAAAGAAAAATCATGATTTGTAATAATGAATATGCTAATAATAATAATTAAAATATGGGCTAAGGACACAAATAGAATTTTCTTAAAAGAAGACATACAAATGGCCAACAGATATATTTAAAAAACCCCGATATGATATCACCTCATACCTGTCAGAATGGCTATTATCAAAAAGACAAAAGATAACAAGGGTTGGTGAGAATGTAGAGAAAAGGTAACCCATACAGATTGTTGGTGGGAATGTAAATTAGTACAGCCATTAAGAAAATCAGTATACTGTATCCCACAGGTATGTACAATCAATTATGTTTCAATAAAAAAGAAAATAATAAAGATCAGAAGAGAAATTAATCAAATAAATGTCAAAAAAAAAAAAAGAAAAAGAAAAAGAAAATCAGTATGGAGGTTTCTCAGAAAACCGAAAATAGAAAGTAGAACTATCATACCATTCATCAGTCCCACTACTGGGTACATATCCAAAGGAGAAGAAATCAGTATGTTGAAGAGCTATCTGCTCTTCCATGTTTGTTGCATCACCATATACAATAGCCAGGATATGTAATCAACCTTAGTGTCCATCATGGATGAATGGATAAAGAAAATGTGTTATGTACACAGTGGAATACTATTTAGCCATAATAAAGAAGGATATCTTGTCCCTTGCAAAAATACGGGAAATCTGAAGGGTCTTATGTTAAGTGCAATAAGCCAGAAATAGAAAGACAAATACTACACAGTCTCACTTACATGAGAAAGGTAAAAAAGTCAATCTCATAGAAATAGAGTTGAATGGTGGTTACCAGGGACTGGGGACGTTGGGGAACCGAGATTGGGAGATGGACAAAAAATATGAAATTTCAGTTGGATAGAATAAGTTCCAGAGATCTATTGCACAGCATAGTGACTACAGTTAAAAATATATTGTATTCTTAAGAAATGCTAAGAGAGTGGATGTAAGGTACTCTCACCACAAAAATAACTACATGAGATAATGCATATGTTAATTAGCTAGAATTAGTCATTTCACAATGCATACATACATATGTAGTAAATCCATAAAATTTTAACTGTCAATTTAAACAAATAAAACATAAGTTGTGTTTAAAAATAAAACAAGTTTTTAAGATCAAATTATTATTTAGAAATATCTTGTCTTTTAATAAGTCTACTTCTAATTTAATGTTATAATTATTTACTACACAATTTTCTGTTTAATCAGTATTAGTTCTCCCTGGTAGTTCCTGGAAAATAAAATGTTCTATTTGGGTTTTTTATTTTGATTTACCTTATAGTTAGCTGGGAAAATTCTTTGATTAATAATTTTGTGAAGGATATTGGTTATTCTAGCTTCTGACCAACAAATATTTGAGGACATCTTTCTCTTACTTTTATAATGGAAACTTATCTGAATATTAATCTCATGTCAAAAGCTTTTCCTCTATAATAGTTGCATCATTTCTTCTAATATTTATTGTTTGAATGAAAAATCTGAAAGCTGGTTATTTCTAATTATTTTTCAAATATAAATGCTATTATGATAATTTCTGTAGAATTTTAATTTCAAAATTGTGTCAGTATGCATAGAGCTATGGGTCTCCTTTAATTAATTCCATGGATAATTATGTCTACATTCTCAGTTCCATTTTCAAAAACATCTGGTTTATTATTTTTTGTATTATCTTCTGTCTCATTTTCAAATTCATAGCCTTGTTCCACTGAATACTGGGTAAACTTTTAAAATTTGTTCTCCAAATCACTGATTTAACTTCATGCATTGTCAATTCTGGTCATTATTCTACACACTGTTGATTTTTAATTTTCTTACTAAACTGTAAGTTGTCATGAGGTTGTCACCCAGAAAAGGAACCAAACATTTAATTAAGAATTTTAACAGAGTCTTTATTAGCCAGCCGGCGACTGCCTCCCCTAGGTATCTTGGGAGAGCAGCAGCTAGCCTTGGTCTGGTGGAGTTTATAAAGGCAAAAACCACATCCTGCTGGCACATGGGTTTGTCCAGGTGCACAAAGCAAGCTAGGTACCTAGGTTACAGAAGCTAAAAGTGAGCAGTTAAAGCAATCAAGCATAAATCATTGTGTATGGTTCCTGTTCCTACGTAACGGTTTTTATTTCTATCAGATGGTCAACGGTTCCTCAAGCACAGGGGGGCAGTCTGATAATGAGAATGGAGCAGTGTCTTCCCAAGATGGCATTAGTATTGCTCAGGATTCTCTGCTACAAAGTGACAAAGAGTGGAGATGAAAAGAGGTTCACTTTATTTTACACTGGACTTTTGCTCTGTTTTCACGTGTGGGCATGCAAATTTTATTTCTTAGGATATTTCTATTGAAATTTTGGTTTATGTTGATTTCTCTCAGGGTCAGATTATAACCTTCCTGACACGTATACAAAATGATAACAAAAACAACAATGAATGCTGTTATTGTTTTCAAGTTTTTAAAATGTTCCCACAAGCTAGAGTGGATATTGCTGCTGAGAGTGCTCACCATTAGAATGAACCTATATGGTTTGTCTCTGTATCTACTTATTCATTCCTTCCCCTTGTTCTAATTTTATTGTGGAGAATCTTATGTCCTCTGTGATGCATTTCCCACATGATCTTTTACAACAATAAAGACTTTTTCTGTCTCTTTTATTCTTGTACTATCTGTGCTCTTGGTGATTGAGTCTCTCTTTTTTTTTCCAACAGCACATTAAAAGGATCATGCACCATGATCAAGTGGGATCCATCCCTGGAAGCAAGAATGGTTCAACATACACAAATCAACCAATGTGATATAACACACCAACAGAACAAAGGATAAAAATCACATTATCATCTCAATAGACGTAGAAGAAGTATTTGACAAAATTCAACATTCCCCCATTATAAAAACTCTCAATAAACTAGGCACAGAAGGCATGGACCCCAACATAAAAAAAGGCTATATATGACAAGCCTGAAGCCAACATCATATTCATTAGTGAAAAACTGAAAGCTTTCTCTCCAAGATCAGGAGTAACACAAGGATGCTACACCAGCACCTGTCACCTCCATTCAACACAGTGCTGGAAGTTCCAGCCAGAGCAATCAGCAAGAAAATACAAAAGGCATCTAAATCAGAAAAGAAGTAAAATTGTCTCTGTTTGCAGGTAACACAATTCTATGCATAGAAAACCCCAAGGACTTCTCCCAAAACTATTAAATATAATTAATAAATGAAATCAGTAAAGTTTTAGCATCCAAAACCAACATGAAAATATCAATTGCATTTCTATACCCTAACATACAGTATGCACATGTAAACTCAGAATCTACTTTGCAATCTCAACTCTCTTGAAAGTTTGATTCCAGTCTAGACTAGAGGTAGTCCCTTACTTTTGACTCTATACTCCAGTCCAGCCAAGAGGGAGCTCCCATTGTTTGGAGATTACTGAACCATCAATAACAATGCTTAATCACCATTTGACTCATTAGCCAGAAGATGAGAAGAAAGTTGAATAACTGACATCCCTAATCTCCACACTGAGAGAATTGATCTAGAAGAATCATTCTCCAGAATTGATATGGTTGTTTTTAATGAAAATTATTAAACTGATGTTTTAACCAAAGGAAAGTCTGGGCATTATGATGCTTCCTACAATACCACTTAGCAAGATAGCTTTTATTTTGCCTATTTTAAAATTGGCCTAACTACTTAAGGACTACTGTGCTGACTGCAGATATGTATCAGCCTTATGCAATAAAGCTACCTATAGATCCATAGACCAAGGGTTAAGAACCTCTGGCTTAGAAGCATTGAAAGCCTAAAATTTTATAACATACCTGGCACTTCAGTAAATTAAAAAAACAAACAAACAAACCAAAAACAAAAACAGAAAAACAACCTTTGAAGCTAAAAATATCTCCTAAAATGGTTACCTGATAGTGCACCAAAATCTAATTTTAGATAATTGTCAAGTTGATGTTTCATTCAGGAAAAGTCACATAACGTCAATTTACTTCAACTGCAAAAAAAAAAAAAATGATTAGTCATATTATATAACTAAGGATAATTGTAA
Organism: Galeopterus variegatus; assembly: GCF_000696425.1. NCBI lineage: Eukaryota > Metazoa > Chordata > Mammalia > Dermoptera > Cynocephalidae > Galeopterus > Galeopterus variegatus. Next base: position 242,714 of record NW_007726697.1, on the reverse strand, counting down.
TAGATGGTAAAAAAGCTATGTATAAAATGATTTATTCAGCACTTGTGGGAAATTAATAGCATAGAATATGCATATTAGGCAAGGTCCTTACAAATAGGAACCTCCCTTGTCTCTAAAGGATTTAGCTCAGGAAATACTAGGTGATGGTAATAGGCCTGTGGTTTTCTTCGCTATGCCAATATCATATTACGTACATAAAGAGTTAAGAATGTTATTCAGATCTCTTAACTAAAATATTTCAGGAAGAATGAAATTGCTTTAATATAAAATCCACCCCACAGAAGAGCCTGCCATGTTTTTACTTTGCCCTGTTACATCAAGCCTGAATAAAGTCTTACATGTGTTTGACTTATCTTAGGAAGCCTATGTCAGTCCTGTGTTCAAAAGACCCTGGATGATGGAGTCCTTGAATATTCACTCATATAGGGAACTTAATTTGTGACTCTACTTTTTGGAAGATAGGACATAGGTAGGGCATAGAAGCTTCTAATAGTATTCGATAAAAATTATTATAAGTTTAAAAGTATAGTTCATCAGTTTTTATGGACAGTGTAGGAAATGCTGCATGGGAAATCCAATTCTCACTTATTGCTTATAGAAACACTCTCTTTGTTCTTTCTAGAAAGAGTTGTCTCAGATCAGGGACACAGAAGAGAAATACTTGATAGTGGACTATACAATATTCTTTATAATGACACTCCACTTTTGTCTTCTTTTGATTGATAGGTTTATGGAATCCTGAAGCAAAAATGTCATGATGTTTGAAAGTGACGGTCCGGCTAGGCTAAGGCTAATGTTGGAATCCTGTCGACATTTTCCATTGTAGTGCTCTTAATCCTGTTCCTGACGCCATTTGTCGAGCTAGGGCTGGGTCTGGAGCTCACAGACCCCTTAAGCCAGTTCACAGACTGGGTCAAAAACCGTTCACAAGCCAGGCTGGGTCCCCAGACTCCTCACATGCAGGTCTATGAGCTAGGTAACCAGCAAACAGGTCCTTGAAAGCGGTAGGTTGGAAAGCATGGCTGCTCCAGCAGCAGTGGCCGTGGAAGGCCACAAACTCCAGACAAGGTGGCAGTACCACGCAGGCGCACTAACTCCACCCACACACTATTCACAGCAAATGCTCCTCAAGATTCTGAATATCTTAGGGGCCCTGACTGTTTTCCTATATTTTCCCAACAGCAACCCTAACATGTGTGCTATAATTTTGTTTTGTTTCATTTTGTTCTGTTTTGCTCTGCTTTGCTGGAAAAGGGAGAAATTTACAGTAGGAATAAAAATGAATTGATTTAGTGATTGAAAAGTCAGGGATAAATGTATATGTTAATATAAAGAGAACTATTTCTTAGATTATATAGGTTATATGCAAAACTCAGCTTCTAGAGCAAGTTATGACTGTATTTATAGGGAAAATATTGCTGACATAATGAAGTCATTCCTCAGACTAGATTTACTCTTGAGAGACAGAATTTTATTATTCTTCTGCCCTTATTCAGAGATCATAGGTTCATAAAGAGATATAGTACAGGTATTTCATTATAGACTAGATTTCAATCATTTTGTAGCATCAAGTTTTGCTAGTAGGATTTTCCCTGAAATGGAATCAGGATTATTGCTCTCTCGTAGGATATGTATATTTTTAAAACTAAACCTGAAAAAAGAAGTGTACAAAGCAAGGGTCTAGTGTGTTCAATTCCAACATGATCATTCTTGCCTGCATCTATCTTCCACCTAGGTCAAGCCACATAAAATTTATGAGAACTATTAATATGAGAGCTAAAGATCAAGATCAATTGAATCCCATTCTAAATTGATAGAACTCCGTATCTGGATATGAAACAAGAGAATATTGTTTTTGTAATGCTTGGATAAAATAGGAATTTCTACACATGTACAATAACTTGAAGAAGAAATCTACAGTCTAGTGAAATTCACAGAAACATAATACAAAGTATATTGTGACAGGCCAAAAATCACCAGTCACCTTATTTCTTTTTTACCATATATTTGTTCAGCCATTTTTACTCTTGTTTTTCCAGTTTCTTTCTTGCTTGTCCGTGGTGGTGATTAATTAGGATGCTTTCAGAGTGTCAGAAATCCCAAATAAAAATGGCTTAAAAATTAAAATAGCATTGTGATGGTTACTTTTATGTGTCAACTTGGCTAGGCTATCCTAACCAGTTTCATCAACACCAGTCTAGACATTCCTGTGAAGGTTTTTTTTTTTAGATGTGATTAACATTTAAATCGGTGGAATCTGGGCCGGCCCGGTGGCGCACTGCTACAGTGCGCCGCTTGGGAAGTGCAGCAGGCGCTCCCGCCGAGGGTTCAGATCCCACATACAGACCGGTTCCCGCTCACTGGCTGAGCGAGGCGTGGGAGCAACACCGAGGGTTGCGATCCCGTTGCCGGTCCCGGTCCGGTATGGGGCGACACTGAGGGTTGCGATCCGTTGCTGGACACAAAAAAAGACAAAAAGGAAAAAAAAAAAATCGGTGGAATCTGAGTAAAGCAGATTACCTTCTGCAATGCCAGTGGGTTTCATTTAATCAGGGAAGGTCTTGAGAGAAAAGACTGATGTCCCTAGGAGGACATCAGGAATTCTGCCTCCAGACCGCCTCCAAACTCAAGACTGCTGCATCAACTCTTTCCTGGGTCTCCAACCACCTTGCCAGCCTCAACAATTGTGTGAGTCAATTCTTTAAAATAATTTCCTCTCTCTTTCTTTCTCTTTGTTTACACACACACGCACGCGTGCACACACACACAAACACACACACACATACATGAGGCATCTTCAAAAATTTCGTGGAAAGGTTTATATTATCTTTTAATTCCATTTCTCCACTAGCCTTTCAAAGCACCCTACTATATATGAGCATAATTCTGTTTCTCTGGTGAGCCCTGACTAATACAAACATCTTACATAACAGAATAATTCCAAGGAGGGACAGAGAGAACAAGGTGCTGGCTCAGTTTCTTTGTGTGACCCTCTTGGTACTACTCATTTCTGAATGGTGGCTTTGTTTTATTCTGTCTCCAACAGAAAACAACAAGATTCCTATTTATAGCTGTTAAGTCATGGAATGAAAGCCATTTCCTGCAGTCTAACTGGGCCAGCTATGTCACGTGCCCTGACTAGACCAATCGGTTGCTGTTTTGCTTTCTTATTTATTTATTTATTTATTGAAAGATAATTGATTAAACATATTTTGGGGGCACAGAGTTAAATGTCAATAGTCAATACTTGTGTACAGTGTGTGATGATCAAATCAGCATAATTAACATGTTCCCCATTACAAAACGTAATCATTCCTTGTGTCTATTTTACCAGTTTCTCACTAGCTTTTCATATAATTTATTAAAATAATCACTGGCCAAGAATATGGGATTTGATTATGATTGGCTTTGACTAACTGAGACCCACTCAGGAGCCAATTACGATATTAGATTCCAAGAAGTCATGCATTATACTGTTGAAGCATAGGTTTCTGAAAATCATTTTTGTTCTTTTAGGATGAAGGATGGTGGGTAGAAAACCAATTGTGGCCAGTCTGTTTATGCAAGATTGATAAATCATATGATTCATTTTCCAGGCTATTCGTTCAGTTTTCTTGGTGTAACTGCAACATTACAACCAAGTACAACTTGGTGTAAATGCAACATTACAGGTAATCTTGAAAGATAATTGATAGGCTCTGCATATTTTCCACCCAAGCCCTAAAGGGGGAAAAAACAAAACAAAACAAAACAAAACTTTAGAAACTGTTTTCATAGCAGGAGAAAGGTTTAATTTTGGTAATTTAAAACATTATCTATATCTTCAAACAAATCCTGTATATTAAGGATAGGAGTTTCACATTTAAAATAACTTTATTAATTAGTGGGCTTTTTTATTTGTATAAAATCTTCAATGTTTATTCCTATCTCTCTTACTTTTCACAGGAATGAAGGGAATAAGTAAAGAATCAGGAAACATTAAAAATTGAGGTAATTCACTTCAAATTTAATCAAAAACACTAATCAAAGTCACTAGGGTATTATATTTTTCAGGACTGGATGGGATCTATAAATGTAATCTACTGGTGACAGTCTTTTAATTTTTCTTTCAAATGTATCATTTAATTTTAATACCTAAATTTATTTACTTGGTTTTAACAAAAGGCTATTTGTGGGGAGATAGGGATTTTGTTTTGGGGTTTTTTGTTTGTTTGTTTGTCTTGTTTTGTTTTATTTTTAACAGGACAGTACTTTTGTTTCCTTACCCCAAGGAAAGAAATATCTTAATTGAAAAATATCCCAGAGGGAAATAGCAATTAAAAAAAAAAATTACACTACTGCACAGTAAGTATAGACTGCATATGTTACTACCCTCAAGGATTAGTTACCGGACTTCAAAAGTTTCAAATTTTGTTATCATTACAAAGCAACAAAGTTTTTAAAACAGAATTAATCACACATGATTCACTCATAAAATAAGGTGTATTGGAAACAGTAGAATTTAAAATATTAAAAATTCCCTTGCACCATGTTATGTAAATAAATCTAAAAGTAACACTTTATTTTATAAGCCTACTTTGGTGAAAACTATTTTTTTATATATATAATTGTTTTCAACTATATTTATATCTATTTATATAAATATATATATATCAATACATATTTCTTTATATATTCCAAACCTTTAGTTAATATTGTCTAACATACTCAAAAATTATTAAACATTATCTCACACATCATTTAAAAATATATATTATCAAATTCAATGTATATAAAATAAGCAAACAAAATAATCTGAAGTGACAAAAATCCAGTAGGATAATTAAAACTATAATAATAACAATACAAATGAAAACTTTGAGTCAGAATTCTAGATATATATTGCATTTTTATAATTTAGAAATAATGTACTCTGAGAATACTGGCAACCAAGAAAAACTAGAAACATGTGTTATCCAGGTCTAATTATCCATCGAGGAAAAATGCTTTCTTCCTAAAAGCTAAAGGAATTTATGTCATTGATTTCTTCATAAAGGATGTTTTGCAATATCCTAAGGAGCAATTACATAAAGAATAAAAGTTAGTTTTATGTGGCCGTTTCTTGTATCAATTGCCAGTAGCATTTGTGGATATACAATTATATTATATTTCTGTGGAAGAATATCACCTTGGAGTTAAAGGGATATGGTCAAGTTACATAGATTACATCGTATGGAAGAATCATCGTACTGGAGAAATCATGATTAGAGACCTAGTGGGATGGACAATCACAGTGTCCTTTGGACACTTAATATCACGATTTAAATAACTCTGATTAGAGAAGAAACAGGCATTTGACAACTTCTGTCCCTACCTAATAATATAAGATATTTCTTGTTTTTAAGTCCTGAAAAGATATTTTTTCTGAAGCATATCCTCAGGATATAAGAAATGTACTGTCAAAGTTGAATGGTTTTCTAAATGGAGGCTTTTCCAGCCTCATACAGAGGAAAGCTGAAAAAGATGTCTGTGATGTAAAATACTTGTAGGCAATAATTAGTATTCTGCTTTCTAAACCACTATGGGAACTTAGTGTGTTCCTTGTAGAACACTGTCTTTTTTAGGAGTTCTTTAACCTGATACATGGCAAAGGTGAATTTTAAATGACACCACAATAAGACTAAATAAAATAGTATTTTGAATACATGTCAGTCTAAAGCATGAAAAATAACTGATGAAAATTGACTATTTTTATTTGCATATTTATGTTTCTATTTATAAGGGCAGTAGGCAAGGCATACTATTTAAAAGTGCACTAAATTATTACTGGGGAAAGGTGTGGGGTGTGTGGTCATAGCCACATTCAATAAATTCCAGTTGCAGTTAGAAGTGTATTATCAAAATTCTTATTAATGTTAATATTATCTTCCTTGAGATATATTCATGTGGATAGGCAGATAGATATTCCTATATCTATTTATATGTATATATAGTTTCCATGAATACAAAAATTGATAACAGATAAATATATAATTTAAGAAGTTTAAGTTTGTCATTTTTTAATTTGGGTAAGTAAAATGTAGTAACAAAAAATAAAAAATAACAAATAAATGATAAGTAAAATAATATAAAACCACAAATAAAATATTGTAAAAAGGAGCAATAATCAGTAGCATATGCCTAAACACTGTATTACATGACTCAGCAGTCTTATAATAAGCTTTAAGAGCTGCAATTTAGTGAAGAGAAAGTCAGTGTAGTGAATTGTGGTAAGAGAAGAAATTGCACTTTAGAAAAATGGAATAAAAGTCAATGACAGAAAATTTTAATAAAGCCTGAATGTGATATATCCAAAGTCTGATTTAAGTACTTGTTGTGAAACCACTCCAACAAATCCAAACGTACATCAGAAAAAGTACAAGTTTCTTTCTTGCTCACACATACACTGGCTTGTGTGGACATGCAGGATGATGGCAGCTCCCTTACAGAGGGGGATTTAAGCATGTGGCTCCTTTCATCCACCATTCCTCAGAATTTGGTCACCATCCATAAGCACCTAATGGGAGGGGACAGAGATCTTGCAGAAGCAACACCTGTTCCTTAAACTCTTGGTCCATAAGTGGCACATATCTCTTCACCAGATCCATTGCCAGCACACAACTCCATGCACTGATAAGCTCAAAGGAAGGAGAATATAGACGTTGATGAGTATCTAAGGATCACTGGTAGGACATGTACAAATTTCAAAATTCTCACAACAATGAAATGTAAGTTGAGTTAGCATTATCAAAACAATTTTGCAACTTAGGACATTTTGAGACTTTATAAAATTATCCCAAGTTTTTGCTCCTTCCCCTCATATAGTTCTACCTTAGCGTCTAGGGAAATTTAAACCCGATAAACAAGGGACTTATCACTGCCACTAGCATAAAGTTATCTTGCCAAGTAATTAATAGAGCTATGGCTTTGTATTCCTGTTTTGCTTTATTTCTCTCTATATGTATTTCTGTCTTGACAGTCTGTCTTGGACAACAGGAATGAAGGTTTAGAACCCAGTGTTTGTTGCCAGGCTCCCTACCATACATGAAATCTTTCATTTGAATCCCAACCAAGAGATCTTGCTATCTCCTAACAGACTACTTTTAAAAAGCCTATTTGTCTGCTTCTCTAGTCAAGAATGATGCATCCACCTGGACTTCCCATTGTTGGGTTCTGCCTGCTTGTTGCTTGTCAACATCCCATCCCCAACTCTTAACAGATTTACCAATATCAGCTGCCGACTTCCACCCCAACAACATTCAGACAAGGCATTCTGTCAGCAGCCTGGCCTTCCCTCCAGTGCTGCAGCTAGTCTGCACTCCCAGAGCCTTCACTGCAGCAGGGGATCCAAACCACCGGTCTCCTCTGGCCTCCCTTCTTTGTTATTTAAGTCCTAACTGTGTCACAAGATAGGGCAGAGATCGAATCCACCCTCGCACATTAACAAGTAGTCTGATTTAAAGTCCAGAATACAATTCCCAGACAGCAATAACTTCAAATGAATGACAGTGGGAGGAGCATAATAATAGATGACTCTGAGATTTTGAGACTTATGAGAGATAAGACAATGAGTTTTTAATTTCAGGCTTGTCATTTAAATCCATATTTGTGTCTGTTTTGTAGTTATTATTCACTATAGCTTTTAAATATTAATAGATATATGATAGTACAGTAAAATTCTTGAGGCTTACTTGCGATTTAGACTAACAAGAATATAACCTGTCATAGAATGTCGTCTAGATACATTGAGACGGCCCTTCATATTATTTTCTTATTCTTAAACCATATGACTCTGAGACTTAGTTTGAAATTGCTTTATACAGAATTTTTTTTAACTTCTCAATATACATTGTAGTTGAAAATATACATTTTCATGCCCCTTTACCCATTCCTCTTCCCCCCACCCTTTCCCTCCCCACCCAAATCATATCTGTTCACTTGACCTAAAACGCTCAAGGAATTTTTGTGATTGTTGTGTCTTCTTCCCCCCACCCTTTATTTGTTTGTGCATTTATTTATTTATTTATTTTTAGCTCTGACAAATAAGTGAGAACATGTGGTATTTCTCTTTCTGTTTTGTTTGTGCATTTATTTATTTATTTATTTTTAGCTCTGACAAATAAGTGAGAACATGTGGTATTTCTCTTTCTGTTTTGTTTGTGCATTTATTTATTTATTTATTTTTAGCTCTGACAAATAAGTGAGAACATGTGGTATTTCTCTTTCTGTGTCTGACTTGTTTCACTTAATATAGTTTTCTGTAAGTCCATCCATGTCGTTGTGAATGGTAGTATTTCATTCTTTTTTATAGCAGACTAGTAGTCTATTGTGTAGATATGCCACATTTTCCATATCCACTTGAAGCAAATCCTGGCCACTTCTCAGTCCATACACTTCCTATTCACATGGAACCAAAATGAAGTGGTGAAAAAGTATAGCTATTTAATTCAAGATAGTCATCCACATTAAATATGCTCATGATGTTGGCAGCCAGCATGATTCATTGTTCTGCCAAGTACCCTTCAGATAACTGCAGGTGGTATGTTTAACACGTAGAGACTACTGGCCACTATCAAGTTGGCAAGAGACGCCTGTAAGGCATTGATGGTGTGGCACCAACATTGGGGATGATGTGAAAGACACCACCTCACCTTCTCTGTGCATGCCCTTCAATATCAGAAACTGCCTTGGCCTCTTTTGATGTAGATGTACTTGCTGTGTGAGACACTCACTTCATTTTCACTGTCAGCTTCCCTACTAAAGACCCACGTATCTTCTTTGTGCCTCACTCATCTGTCGCTAATTCTGGTTACTGCTTAAAAGTCACTGGTAAGAGATAGAAATGTGACAAATGTGACACTGTGGTACAGTTAAAAAAGCTAAAATTTTAGAAACAATATTTTTATAAGATTGGGAAATTGAGGAAATTTATGGAATGGGGAAGAAGACAATCTGTTAAGTGAATGGACAAACAGAAAAATTGAAAATTGTAATGCAAAAAATGTAGTCGTGGTTCATCATGCATAAAATGGTCATGAGGAAAAATAGAAAAGAAAATAGAGAACATTACATATTATGTAGAATATATGATTCTACTAGATGATATATCCAATTTATGTTATGAGAAGGGTGGAAATAAATAAACAGATAGTAAATACATTTAAAGTTACTTTGAGCTATTCAGAAAATTACACTAAGTAAACAAAGTACTATTTTATTAATTTTATAAGCTTCAATACCAGAAAAAAAGAATGTATGTACAGACATTAAAGTCCTGTTCATAACGTGTTAATTAGATCAACTTCACAAATTACATATTTCATTTATTTGCCATGCCCCACAATCACGCAAACACATGCAGTTTTCACTGTCCTCAGATAAGTTCCTCCTAGTGAGGATGTTGACAAGAGGAACGAGATCGTTGTCTCTGACACTGAATCCAGCTGACAAACAGATTGAATAATATTTTAGACTAAAATACCCTTACCAAGAGTTCTGTGAAGATTGTGTACGATATTGTAGAACTGAATGTACTGGCTGATGTAGCGACGACCCCTTCACATAAACGTATAAACCCATGGAAAGTCCTAACAAAGAGAGGACCATGAACACTACATTTTATGTGTCATAGAAGCACTTTGCCTCGTGCAAAGTATCTAACATCAGGGGACTTCTGATCAAGATGGCAGAATAGAAGGTCCCCAGTGTCACTCTCTCGCACAGTTAACCAATTTACAACTATTAAAAAGCAACAATTGTCAAGTTGGGCTGCTAGAGCTCAGGGGAAGAGGAGGAGAGACCTACAAGATGCATGAAGGCAGGAGAAGCCACAGTGAGAGAAAGAAAGGACTGCAATGACCATTTTGAGCCCTGGCTACTTCATGGCTGGCCCTGGTGAGCACATGGAGCAAGAGCTGGCAAAAGCCACAGCTGTGCTTTTTGTATGAAGTTGCTTGGAGGCTACCAGGGGAGAAGAGGGCTTTGGTGGCCCCCAAGTCAGCAAGACTACTAACAGGGTTCCCATGGTCCCACATAGGAGTGAGGGGCCACAGACAACTGAAAAAAGAAGCCCACTCAAAAGCCATTGAGTCATCACAAGGGATCTGCCCACGGCCTGTCCCACAGGAAGTGTTTGGAGTCCAGGGGATGGGGGAGACAGGCCCACCAGGGGGACACTGGGCACAGCATGGACAGCTGATCTGCCCTCCAATCAGCACAGGACCACTCAGTGGAGACTGGTCAGGAATATAGAACTGCAGGGGATGCAGTTTGCTGAAAAGGCTTAGGACCAGACCAGAATTTCCACACAAGCCAGGTGTACTGGACCTCACAAGACCCAGAAGTGCTTACAAGGTCAACAACTAAAACCTGAGCTGCACAAAAAGCCTTCCCCAGGGAATCAGCAGCAAAGCAGCAATTTAGCTCAACCACTGGGCTTAAGTGCTGGTTCCAACAAGAAGTTCCCCCATTTTAGAAGTAACCAAAGGACAACAGATTAGTTCCAGTGCAGAGTTTAAGTAGTAGGAACAGCAAATAATCCAACACAGTACTGATAGAAAAAAACAAAATACCCACAGGCCAGAGACAAAGTTCTGATATTAACCAATAAAGGTCTAACACCACCAAAGAACACCTATAAAACCTAGAAGGAATGGAAGCCTCCCCAGGCTCCTGAGCCAGGGTTGGGGACGGTTGAGGGCCTCAGTCACACTGCCTCGACATCCACATTCAGCCCAACGACAACCACTAACCCACCACCAAAAGTGCCCCAGGCTCCCAAGATGAGGTTGGGGGGGACAAGGGCCTCAGTCATGCCCCCCCCATGCCTGCATCCAGCCCATACATGATTGAGCCACCCCTGGACACCCCCTGGGCTCCCCTGTCAGAATGAGTGGGGTGCCACAGGCCTTGACCATTCCCCCCGCCCTCTTTTTTCTTCCTCACAATGTATCGTCTGTCCCTTCCTCTCTCCTGCTCCCCCCAACTGCTCCACAACAACATATTAGAATGTAAAAAATAATAATAAAAAATAAATAAATCTTTTTTTTTAAAAAAAGTATCTAACATCAAAAGTTTTTTAAAAATCCAGACTTGAGGCATATCAGTAGAGTTGAAGTGTATGGTTAGCAACCATTAATGATTGCAGTTTTTCAAAAAATAGGCTAGAGTTGACGAATGCCCTGAGTGACGAAGAAATAACCACAAACATAAATTAGGACACCATTCTAAAGCATAACACAGTATAGGGAAAAGTATAGTAAATTTAAGGGTGAGCCTTACATTTATTTAAATCAATAAATTTTTAAAAAACTAAATATAATGGCTATCAGTTTCTTCCTACACCTGTTTTAGGAAACAGTTTGATAGCAATAAAAATAGATCAAATAAACCATGCTTAGTCTTCCCACTAACTAGAAGTAGGAAAAACCATTTTATTGTTATTCTCATGTTTTCTTATTACAGCAATTTATTTTTAAAACTTTTGTGAACTTGACTAGCAAACACTGAAGACAATATTTGATTACTTTTCTTTAGGTTTTGTTTCTTATCACCTGCAAAACAAAGTCAGCATTTTAGAAAGATAAATTTCAAAATATTCATTGCCCTAGTTCAAAATTTGTAAAAGTAGGTGACGCGTGGAAAAACAGTATAAAGTGCATGCATTCAGATGTTACCAGTCAGATGCTTCATTTATAGTTCCCTGAAATCACTTAACATGTAACACTGGGAATGCATTTAGCACTGTGCTTTGCCATACCGTTTTGGCAGCTTTGATCAGCTTTGCCATTTCTGACATCTAGTATTGATTAATTCATTAATCAGAGCCATTTTTATTTCAGAATTAGCATACCAAAACTATTCTGAGTTATAATGCAAATATGTCCTATCAAAGACTCAATTAACATTTTACTGCTGTTAACCAGAGGCAATGCCTCATAAAAAAAAAAAAAAAAAAAAAAGATGACTGTGCCAATACTTCACATTCCAAGCTGTTTAAATTTTGAAATGCCTATCAATGCCTATAGATGAAAGGAAGTACACCTCCTTCTTTCACTGCTGACAAGATACAGTGCCAGCTTTCAAATTTCTAATGAAAGTTTTGATTTCCCATAAATCTAACTAGATTTTTATTAGCAATGAAAAACTAAGAAGACTATTTAACTCCTTAATAAAAATTTATGTAATTAATAAGTTTATATATTTATATTAAAGATAAACAAATATAAAGAACTGACTTAACATTATGTTTCTAATCCTCATCCAGTTTTATTGATTATGACACCCAATAAGGAAAGTTCATGTTAAATAGATTTTTAATTTGACAACTGAAAGATGATTACTGCCTGATAAGAAAAGCAAAACTTTGTGTATTTCTGTAAGCATAATTTGGTAAATTTTTACTTAGCAACTTTCCACAGGCAATAGTTATGCATTGGTATTTATGCAGAGAAATTCTGGCTCTCAACCCTTGGGGGTTGACACAGCAAATGTCACATTTTTCCATGTACAGATAAATTCATAAATCAATGTGTACAGCTCATATTGCCTGAATCTTCATAGCAAATTTTAATCACCAAAACACATACAAATTTTGCCGCACTCCATCCACTGCTATGATGAGATCAGAATATAGCAGATGTAGCTGCATGACAAAAAAACATTGTCAGGCAGATTCTGGGTAAAATATCTCATAAAAAATGTGATTAACATTTTTTTTTCAGTGATTCAATCATGTCCTCACACTGTAAAATAGAATGAGAGGACAATTTTGCTATTCATACGAGAACAGTTTCAGATATAATAAATAAATATTTTGTCAAGTTTCCACAAAGTCCTGTTGTTTTGGGAACCTGAGAGGAGACACATATTTAGGCCATAAGAATGGACGAAGAGAAGGGAAGATGGAGAAAAATTAGAGTATGCATCATCTTGCCTTGTGATTTTAAGAATATGTAGCTGGCTGTGTCTTTCGAATGGAATGGTGGAGAAAATGTTCTACATTGGTCTGGGTCTTGGATAAAATAAAATTACAAGATCTCTGGCAAGGCACTTTAGGAGAGGGGGTGAGAATAAACATTTCAGAATATGCACAGAATGTGAAGATCATTTCTGTCTATGTGAGGGACCAACACAAAACCCTGCACGACATTACTCACTGGCAGGAGGGGAGGTAACACGGCCACCAGGTGGCACATTGCTGATGGCAGGCTGGTTACATAGAATGGCTTGCATCTTGAAGGGGGAAGAATTTGTACTCTAGGAAATTGATATATAACTGAGATATAAATTTGCTCTTTCTGCCTCAGTACTTATGGTATCATCATCATTTGCAGACTTACAGAAAGCCTGAATCTGTGCCACACAATGTTGTCTTTGACTAAAAGACATATTTTATATAAAGGAAGTATATCTATGGATTTATTCTCAAAGTATTCAATTGTCTTACCATGTTCCCTTTCCTCTAAAGCTCCTAGCTTGATAGAATGATAAGTCATAATGATAAAGGCGAAATAGCAGAGTATGTTGGGAAAAAACATCTTACGGGGCCGGAGTGCTGTGCTATAGGATGCACTTTATGCCTTAAACCAATGGTCAATATATAAAGTCAGTTCCCACATATCCAGGTTACAGAGAAGCAGGGACAAAGGGGTACAAGTAGGAGTAACCCCCTTCACAGTTTTAGCTAACAGTAGTAATAATAATACACTTAAGGATTTTTTTTCCTACAACCCTAGGGTCAATATACTTGAAGCTTGGGTGTCTAAGAGATAAATGCTTCTACCAAGGCAAATGGTTGGTTCCAATGAATTGAAAATTGAAGATCCCCTGACAATGTTTTGATCTTCATAGCACTGAACCAAAAAGAAGTGAGTGAGATCCTCACTACCACTCATGATACAAAATGAGCGTGAGGAAGAATTGTCTAGATTCTGAGTATTGACTGCGTTGCCACTTAGTGTCCCCATGCTTGCTAATACTATTAATGGAAAACTCTGGGAACTCAGTGAAGACAAGACTATTAAAGGCTTGTGTTTCCCTTTACGGAGGACACAGTTTTTTTTTTTTTCCAGCCAAACAAAGGGATAGAGTGGTTGCTAAGGGACAAATTTGCATATTGTTTTGCCCCTCTAGATCTATTCTCCATCCTTCATGACCCTCTCTGCACAAGAGGGCCTGATCTCTAGGCCTTCCATTTGAGTTCAGTTAATGGGTGTGTCTGCCAGAAGGAGAGACAGGTTAGTTATTTATTCCCTTTGTTTTCTGCCATTTTCAGTCTACAGTTTGGGAGTTCCTTCATTCTTCTCCCCAAGGCATAGCTTCTCTCTGGTCCCCACTCTGAAGGAAACAGTCTTCACTGGGTTCCAGCAACTGTCCCTTCCCTTGTCCTTTCAGGCCTAGAGGTGGTGATCATTTTCCACTGTTGTTGCATTCCAGAGCTTCATTATCTTTTCATTTTTGTTACTCACACCTCTATAGATTCTCCTTGTTAAACTCTCTTCAAATATCTCCACAAGCTCTTCTGTTTCTAGTCAGGATTCTTACTAACATGTTATATTAAATGACCCAACGAAAATGGTGCATTTTTGGATAACCAAAAAAGATGAGTTTAAGAGAAAAGATTGGTTTAAGAAAACCATAGGGAAAAAATGAGGGGGAGAAATGTCAAGGGCGGAGGCCCAGAATTAAATAATGAAGAGTTTAATAAACCAAAAACAAGCTTGAAAAGCTAATGTATTTTTAAAACCCTGTTTTTTAAACATCAACCACAACATTAAACACAAAACATTAAGTCTAACATCAAATAATAACATTTTAGAAATTATTGTTCTGTTTGAAAGATGAAGAATGCATTATCTACATAAGAGGGATTTGCTACTGTATTTTAGTTTGTCTGCCTTGGAGTTAATTCGTTCCCTTTAACTGCCGAACTGGTAGAGGTGAGATCAGTAAATGCATTGACTCCTTATGAGCTCTGTTCTAAATTCTGGAATATCAGCACATTGGAATAGCTTTGTTCTTGGGAGGCTCAGTAGAGATGGAATATATGATTATTAGCACACCCTACTTTGAAAAAAAGTTGTCACACCAAAAATACATCAAATGCTGTATTCTCCACATTACATTTTACCTTACAATAATTATTCCATCTTTCTCAGAATACACTTTTTAATTGTTTCCCAGATCAGTGCTACCGGCACTTGAAAATTTTATAGATAACAGAAAGGTTGTGAACAGGAAGGCTAGAGTAGCAATAAAAATATAAATTGGGTCATTTTGGACATTAAGGGGATGTGGTATTCCAGAAGATCAGTAACATAACAGAACTGACCTCCTCAACAAGATAAATACAGATTTTCAGATTATTTTAAGAGTAAGTTCAAATAAGACATGTGAAACATTCAATGTTAATCATAAGAATCTTTATTTACAACTTTATGGTTAAAACTTAAATTAATATTTTATGTGCACATAGCTAGATGAGTGGGTCTATAGCTTTATTTTCACTGTTTTGTTGTTTGAACTGAGTTGTAATTTATATTTAGTAAGTTTACTTATTCTAGTGATACAGTTCTAGAGTTCTGAAAATCAAAAACTATCATCACCACCACAATTTTCTTATTATGATTTTTTAAAAATCAGGAATGAAGTTGAATACTATCAAGTGCTTTTTCTGCATCTATTGAGATGATCATATGATTTAATAAATTTTATTAATAGGTGAGTATTATGTATTGCTCTTCAGTTATTGGACCAAAGTTGTAGTCCTGTATAAACCCCAGCTGGTCCTTATAGCCTTTTGTATTTATTGCTGGATTTGATTTGCTAATATTTTCTTAAAGATTTTGCATCTGTATTTATGAAGGATATTGGTCCCTAGTTTTCTTTTCTTGTCATATGTTTGATTGTGGCACAAAAGAAAATTAGTGACTTGGGAACTTTCTTTTAAGCTCATATATTTGAAGTGAATTTCTTGTAGATAGCCACAGTCGTTTTGTTTTGTTTTCTTAGTCTGACAATGTCTATTTATTATTTCTGGGTTGATAGTTTGTGTCTTTAAGCATTTTAAAAATATTATGCCACTTTCTTCTGTCCTCTGAGGTTTCTGATGAGAAATCTGCTGTCATTCAAATCATTGTTTTTCGGGCCGGCCCGGTGGCGCACTGCTACAGTGCACCGCTTGGGAGTGCGGCGGCGCTCCCGCCGAGGGTTCGGATCCCACATACAGACCGGTTCCCGCTCACTGGCTGAGCGAGGTGTGGGTGCGACACAGAGGGTTGTGATCCTGTTGCTGGACACGAAAAAAGACAAAAAGGAAAAAAAAAAAAAGAAAAAAAAAATCATTGTTTTTCTACAGGTGGTGCATCATTTTTCTCTGGTTGCTTTCAGGATTTCGTCTTGAAAAATTTTCACCAGTTTGATGATGATGAGTTTGAGCATTGATTTCTTTGAATTTATCCTTTTGGGATTTGGTTAGATTCATGAATCTGTATGTTTATATGTTTCACCCAAATTGGGAATTGTATAAACATTATTTTTTTCCTAAGTTTTCTCTTTTTTTTGGCATTGCAGTCTTTTCTCCTTTCCCTTTGGAACTCCAGTGACATGAATGTTAGATGTTTTGGTTTGGGCCCACAAGTCCCTAGAAGGCTGTACATTTTATGTTCAATCTTTTTCCTCTGTTTTTCAGATTTCATAATTTCTATTGATCTATCTTCAAATCCACTGCCTTTCTTTTTCCATCTCCATTTTATTATTCAGTTATTCAGCTATTTATCCATACTTTTTACAATTATTATATTTTTCATTTAAAAATGACCATTCTATGCTTCATTGTATATTCTATTTCTTTGGAGAGACTTTCATTTCTCCATTCATTCAAGACTGTGATTAATTGCATGTTGGTGCATGTTTTGAATGGATGATTTAAAGCAGGTGCCAAATAATCCTCACATCTACATCATCTTGGTGTAGGCTTCCATTGATTATCTTTTCTCACACCAGTTGAGATTTTCCTGCTTCTGCATATGCTGAGAAATTTTGGACTATATTCTGAACATTTTGAATTCTACGTAACGAAATTCTAGAACTTGTCTGAATCCTATAGAGAATGTTGATATTTTTGTTTTAGCAGGTAATCAACCAGATTGGTATTAGGAAGTATATTCTGATCAGCTTTGTGTGTGTTATGGTTCCAGGATTAATATGGTTTTCAAAGCCTTACCAATGCTATTGCTATCTGTCCTATGTATGTGTTACCAGAATGAGACCGTAGCATGGTCCTATTTCTAGTTTCTTTTTACAGTGTATGCATGATGTTTAGGGTCATTATAGCTATTTACAAAATTATGCAAATTTTTAGAAAACAATTTGACACTGTATACCAAGAATATTAAAATAATTCACATCTTTTTATCCAATTATTCCTTTAGAAATCTATCCTAAGGAAATAAGCAAAGCAGTGACCAAATATGTATAAACAAAGTTACTCTTACTAACAATTATGCAGGAAAACAAAACTTTTAAACATATAAATATTTTCTAGTTGGAAACTTAAGCTATTATCATCAAGGCAAACTTTTAATAACAATAAGTAGAGCTATTACACTCAGTTAAAAATGTATTGAGTGTTCAAAAATATATGTGGCATTATGGGTTTCATTTAGGTTTTTATAATTTTTAATTTTCAAAATTGTGTATGTTTATCACATACAACAAGATGTTTTGAAGTATACACAGTTCTGAGATGATGAAATCTAGCTAATTATCATATGCATTATCTCACATAGTTATCATTTTTGTGATAAGAACACTCAACATCCACTCTCAGCATTTCTTAAGAGTATCATGCATTGTTACTAACTATAGTCATCTTATTGTATACTCTTGAACTTATTCCTCCTAACTGAAATTTTGTATTCTTTAACCTATATTTCTTCACTGCCCATTTCCCCAACCACCCTAGCCTATGGTAACTACCATTCTACTCTCTAGTTCTATGAGATCAACTTTTTTTAGATTCCACATATGGGTGAAATCATGTGGTATTTGTCTTTCTATGACTGGCTTATTTCACTTACCATAATGTACTCCAGGTTCACCTATGCTGTCGGAAATGAATCCCACTTACCTTTATGCTCTACCTTCTTTGTTTTCTATCTTCACACACCCCTGCTGTCTAAGACAGCTGTGGAAGTTCCTTCCACCATATATATATATTTAATATAAGAAAGCAGAATAAAGTTAAAAAAAAACAGACATCTTGAGGCTTTCTGCTTCTTTTTGAGGAGCCATTTGTTAAGTTCCATCAGATAATTTCTGCTTGTAACATTAGCCAGAACATTTACGTGGGTATAATTAGCTGCAAGATAGGTAAGAATCTGTGACTTTAAGAGAACTCTTTTTTTTTTTTCCTTTTCTTATTTTTCTTCTAAGAAAAAGAGAGAATGAGTATTGAAACTTCAGCCAGCAATCTCTGCTACAATAGTTCTGTTCATTGCCAGCGTTTAGTAACTGAAATAAGCTCGGGTCACTTCATAACATTAAGATTACTACTTTTACGGATGCTAAACTATCAGTAGGTGCATTGAAGGCATATTTAGAATATTCATCATATACATTCTCCCTAACCTTACCAGTACCAGTTTTAAAGAATTACTACTCTATTTGTTCATGGGAAAAAATTGAAAATAATTTTTTAAAAAGCCCTCTAAAATTAGGCTACTCCTGAATCACCAATTCAAAGAGAAATCAAATGTTTTGTTCAGCTGTATCTGCCATAAATCAGTTCAAATAACTCTTGTGAATACTCAATTCTCCTTTAAAAGGAAAAGAAAAAATCTACATTAATGAAGAGAATATAATATCTTGGCATCCTCTAAAATTACAGATAATCTATTTACACAGTATTGATTATACACAGTGGCAGGCAATGCTGGCTGCCTGCATTACAATCACTCCTTTTCTTCCTTCTGAATGGAATCACCTTTGCATTTGGCTTTAGGAGTCCTAAACTTCAAGAGAAATTGGCTACTTTCAAACCTCAGAGGATGAATCATTATTAGTCTAACTAAGAAGTCTTGTAATGTTAATCCAACTCTGACTGCAGTGATTAGGTTAAAATTGGACAAGTGACAAAATTCTGATCAATTAGTTATTATGGTAGATAATATCTATTAGTTATCTATTGTGAGCATTCTTGCAAAGATTTAACAATTCTTAAAAATGGAAAGGGGGACTGCTACTTTATTTTTTCCACTTCTGGTTTTTCAGTTCCTCTTCTAAAAAGGATAATTCATGGAGATTCTTGAAGCCAATATGTGACTATGAGAGGATAATTTTCAACAGACTGAAGTTGGCAAAGTGGAAAGATAGAAAAAACATGGAATTCTGATAATGTTATTGTGCCACTGAAGTAGACAACATGGAAGTGACTTATTTCTGGACTTGTATTTACAAGGGTTAATTCTTTAAAAATAATTATGAAGCTACTGAATATTGGGCTTTCTGTTAAACACAGGTGAAAATCTAATCTGATACAGAAATTTTTTCATTCACAGGACACTGGGCTTCAGCTTCAAGTGTCTTACCCTCCACAATTGCAAATATCTGAACAGTGATTCAGCATTCGGCTAGGGGAAAAAGTGCATCACCTTTCCTCTCTCAAAATATCGTGCTCATTTCTGGATACTTAGGTTAAAGAAGAGATAGGTTTAAATTTCCTTAAGGGCCATGTCTGTTCTTAAAAGTTTTGACCTTGTTAACAGAAATCATAGCATGATAAAGTTTGCTTTGGTAATTAAATAGTAAACACTCTGAATTTTCCCAACAATTTGGTTAGAGAGTGAAGTAATGGTAATCATTTCTAGAAAAATTGTATTTCCAATCAATATTATGAAGAAAAATAACAGAAAATAGTACAAATTTATCACAATTTCAAAGAAGTTTCATTTATTATTCTGGAAAATTCTGTAAGAGCATATGTCAATAAATTTTAATTTTGAAATCAACATTTTCTTATTTAAGATTTATATAGATAACAAGTGACCTACTGAGTTTTCTTTCTGCATACAGTAGAGTTCTGGGTGACATTGGATGGCTTTAAATGAATAATATAGCAGAAGAAAATGAAATAAGTTCCCTAATTTTCTAAATTTTAGTTTAAACAAGATTCAATACTTTAAGTTTATTCAAGAAGTAATTTTAAAAAAATAAAACATACAAAATAAATGCATGAATGATGTGAAATGTAAAACAATGAGGTCAGATATATGAATCAGCTGCAAAAATATCATTTCATGCAAATGTTTTATAATTTTATAGTCACTTACAATCACTCTTATGATACCTGTATGAGGATTTTTGTTGACACAGTAAAGGTCAATCACATTTAGATCAGGAAAGATATTTGTGCTTTATTCATTACGTGCAGGATATATCTAAGTGACATTTTAAAAATACATTATGAATAGACCTTTAAGAGTTTCTCACAGTTTAATAATTGCCCCTTTCCTTGTTGTGAGTGGAATTTATACATGAAAATGAAGCTCTGATTAATGAGATTCTTTTATAAGAAGAAAGATTGTGAAACATTATTCTCCACAAGCATTTCTTAATAGAAAGGTCACCTGTTCTACAGATAATCATTATTTAACTGACCACAAAGTATATAATCCAATAACTCAGTGGTTAAGATTACTCAAATTTCTGGTGAACTGTCTTGTCAGAACTTTAATTTTCTTCTATTGGTAAGGGTAAACAATCTTTGGGCTGTTAGATAAAGCCCATAGATCCAGTGGCATTTGTTTAGAATTAAGCATTTATCTATTACATAAGCATTCATTGTTGTTTGACTCTGTGTGTGTGTGTGTGTGTGTGTGTGTGTGTTTGAGAGAGAGAGAGAGAGAGAAGCAGGCAAGTGGGGGCATTCTACTTTTGTAGTCGTTCAGAAGCCCAGGTTCCATTTAACTTTCAGACTTAAAGACTTTATGTGTCTTTAAGGTTTTCTAGCATTATTCAGCATGAAGGCAGCAAAAAAAACAAGGATAAAGAAGGTGCCCAGATCACTTCACTTAAATTTGCTTGAGGAGAACTATTTATTTAGTACCAGCTAGATGCAAAAGAGCTAGGGCACAGTTTAGCTTTGTAATCAAAAGAAAAAGAAACGGATTTGATGCTAATCTTGACATTGCCATATCCCTTATCCAAACATAGTAGCAATGATAGACTTCCTATTTGTCAAGCAGAGTCTAATACATCATAGACGATCTATTAATGCTAGATTCTATCCCTACCTTAGTCAAAAGTAATGTTTTCCAAATAGCCTTTGTTATTGTTTCTTCTATTTAAAGTAAATTGAAACCTATGCAAACCATTTCCTTAATGAAAGAAATTAGTGATGACTTGTACTTACTGTAATATTTAGTCCTAGCAAAATGTTAAATTTGTATCCATTCCCTCTTTATTCCTTAATTAATAAAATGTTTTAAATAAATCTTTATCATCAGCTCTTCTAACTCCATTATGTGGCCTACAATGATAACATTCTTACAGCTAGTTCTCCAGGTTATAATTCTGTAATTTTTGCTATTTTGTTATGAAAAAATTTTCTGTTCTTAGGTTACTTTTTTTTTCACGGTTCATAATTATGCTAGCACCTAAGCCTAAACAGCAAAACTGAAAAAAAATTAACTTAGACACTCTCAACCATTTGACTATATTAAATAATTTGAGACACGTTGATATCTGAAGCACTGTTTCTCAAATTGCATGTCTCAAAAAGCCTTTAGTGCATCCAAAAATGAATTTTGTTAGACTTGACAGGCATTTTTATGTAAATAAATAACACAATAGAGTAGAATACAAAATAGCAGAAAATATATCTTATATATTGTAAGGGTAAGAATTGTTACTTGAAACTTTTATTTAGTGATACTTATTTGAGTGTGTGTGTGTGTATTTCTTTTTCTAGATCATCATAAAAATGTTTCAAAACTATTTATATTCTTTGGAAATACATTCTTACATATAAGAAAAGTTCCTGGACACCTTCATTAAAATAGCAATAGAATTCAGTTTAATAATTTTATTGAAAATTGAAATTCAATTGAATTTTAATGGAAATATACCCAATATGTTATATAATGTATTTTCTGGGACTTAAAGTAAATCATAATAACATCAGTTCCAAAAATTTCTATTATTTAGCTTTGTGACTTAGGACAATTTATTTGACCTCACTTCAAGTAAGGAAAAAGTGGATTGCTAATCCTAAAGTTTCATCCAAAACTAATTTTCTAGAATGCCCTGTTTTGTAATATATTAATGCCCTCTGGGGCTGTTGAGCTTCAAAGGCCAACACCTCTAAGATAGATTTTGCAAGTCTTCACTGTCCAATAATATCTCTACCCACACTGTTGGTGCTATCTTATACATGAACTAGGATTGTTTATTCAGAAGACTATTACCAACTTCAGGATCAATTCCTATATTTTAGCTTTTCTTTTTTCAGCTATAATCTTATGAAGAAAACATTCTTTTATTCTGCTATTTGTTGCCCTTGAGATTAAGTATGCATGAAGTAAAATTAGAAACAATATTAGGACCACAGAAATTGTATGTCTTTTACACCCTCCTGCTTTTTGTGATATTATTTTTTTTTGCATTTCAAATACACTGCACATATATATATGTGTGTGTGTGTGTGTGTGTACAGCCCTAATTGTGTATTTTGATTTGTTTTTTACAATGAATTGTCATTAAAATATATCTACATAATTACTAGTTCCATTGCTATTCAGCTATTCATTTCTTCCTTTACTTTTATGTTTCCTTCTGGGATAATCTTGCTTAATTCCAGGGTAAAAAACAAAACAAACAAACAAAAAACAAATACCGTTTATTAGTTTTTCTAGTGATAGTCTGGTAACAATGAAATTTCTCACTTTTGAAAAATATTATTACTTAGTTTACAATTCTAGGTTGGCAGTTATTTTCTTTCAGCACTATGAATATTCTATGCAATTATCATTTGCTTCTATCTTTTTGTGTATTTTTTTGACTAAGTTAAATTTACTATTATTATTTGTATTTACACATATTCATGGGGTACAGAGTTGACTGACAGTATTTGTGTATAGTATGTGATGATCAAATCAATATTATTAGCATGCTCATCATTACAAATCATAATTACTTCCTATCCTCTTCCTCCCCACCCCTTCCCACCTCTAGTAACTAAAGGCTATTTTATCCTTCTGAAAGTTCGTTTTATTATGATCTTTTATTCTTTCTTTCGTCTTAGCTCCCACTTAAGATGGAGGACACGTGGTAATAGTGAAGATATAGAACCAACCTAAATGTCCATCAATGGACAACTGAAAAAGGAAAATTTGGTATATCTACACAATGGAATACTACTCAGCCATAAAAAAGAATAAAAGTCTGCCATTTGCAGCAACATGTACGAGCATGGAGAAAATTATTTCAAGTGAAATAAGCCACGCTTTTTATCTTTTTTGGAAGCCAGCTGACAGTGATATTATTGCTCCTTTGAAATGAATGTGTCATTGTTCCCTGGTCAATCTTTAGATTTTCCCCCTCTCTTTTCTTTTTAGAAGTTTTACTTTGATGTGCCTATGTGGAATTTCTTTACATTTATTCTAGTAAAGTTCATAGTATTTTTTGAATCTGTGGATTGCTGCCTCTCATCATATTTGACGAATTCCTAGTCAATAGCTCTTCAAATATTGCTTCTCCTCCTCATTTTCTTCTAGAAATTCAGTTATGCTATTGTAAACATTTTTATATGTCCCACATGTCTCTTTGCTTTATCCTATATTATTTTTCTCTTGTGTATGTTTCAACCTGAATATTTTCTAATGATTTGTAGTTCATTAGTCTACTCTTCTGTTCAGTCTAATCTGATTTCTAGCCATCTATTCAGTGATTATTTCAGTAATTGTATTTTCAGTTCTAGAATTCCCATCTGATTATTTTTAATAGATTCCAATATTAGAGTGAAAATTTTTTTCTAGTCATTTATTTTCTTAAACAGTTTAATCACCATTATCTTAGTCAGTGGCTGATAACTCCCTGTGTATTCCAGCCATGGGTCTGTTTCTATTGTTTGGTATTTGTTTTCTCTTAGTCTTGTGTCCTGCTATACCTGATATGTTTTTTTAAATATCTGCCATTGTGTATAAAAAATTGTTAGTGTTCTTCATGTGGTTATTGTCCAATGAGGATTCTTTTTCTCCTTTTGCTGGTGTGTGGAGTAAGAAGAGATCCCATCAATTCATTCAGATTCTAAGCTGACCCGAGACTGGTTTTCAGCATTTGCAACACTTGATCTACCTCTGCTTTGCACCTATTCCAAGGCATGGCTCTCCAGGCATCTCCACTGAGAGTCTGGGGTTTTCACCAGGACCCTTGTTGCTTGATTCTCCCTTGTATCCAATTATGCACTGTACTAGGACATAAAGTCAGTTCAGCTTGCCAGCTGTTTCTTAATTGACTTCTTAGCTGCTTTTATAGACCCTAACTCCAATTTTTGTGTGTCTATTTCCAAGAGATTGTCAAAAGCTCTGCTGATGTCATTACCTCTTAAACACTGCCTTCTGTCTATCTTCTTGGCTTAATGCCTGACCCCAATTAAGAATTATCACATAATCCAAGGGCAAAGGCAATGGCAGTATGTCACACTTAACACACACCCACACACCCACACCCACACCCACACACACACACATGCACACACCCCTCCTATTTTCTCAAAATCTTTTCTCCTTAAGCCTTGACTACCTCAGCAGCTCTTCTGTGACTTTAAAGATATTTTTTTAAATCCCATTTTCTGTTTGTGGCAGAAGCATTGGTCTTTTACAAGACCTTCTGTCATATCCAGAAGGAAAATTCCTGTGGTTTTCATTTTCATTTACTTGATTTCATATCAAGAAAAGTATCATTTCATATTTTATTGCCTATTCATGTTCCCACCTCTATAAATTTTCAGTTCACAACTGTATACCATTTTTCCATTAGGTTGTTCAAATTTTTCTTATGAGTTGTAGAACTTATTTAAATATTGGGGGAGAATAATATATTGTGAATTTAACATAACACATATTTTCTCTCTAAGTTGCCTAGGTAATATGCAGAATTTTTTTTATATTTTAATTGTATTATTAGTTGATTAGTTACTTTACAATATCAAATTTATTAGTCTCGACACTCAATAATTTATTCATACCTTAAACTAATTCATTAGGCAGGAGACTCAATTATTTAAATATTAGTCTTCCTTTTATTAAGATAACCATTACGGGCTATAATTTTTCCTCAAAATATTACCTAGTTGCTTTTAAAGTGTTTTAAAGTGTTTCATGTTTAACCATATAAAATTGCCATTTTTGTAGGTCAAAATGATCCAGCAATGATGGCACTGTAGTATATTTAAAATTAGTACTGTGAACATTATCAAATATTTTTCATGTGGTTTATTAATATATCACTTAATACAATAAAATTCACATTTTTTACAGAACAGTTCTGAGTTTAACAATGCACACAATTGTATAACCATCAACTTAATCAGAGTAAAAAATGGCTCTATCACTCCTCCAAAATTCCTGTGCTTATTTATAGTTTAAGCTTTACCAAACCTCCAACCCCTGGCAACTACCCATCTTTATTTTTGTCTTTAAAGAATGTCATGTAATTGTAATCTTATAGTATGCAGCCTTTTGAGTCTGGCTTTTTAAAATTAACATAATGCATTTGAGGATCGTCCATGTTGTCATGTAACTGTTCTCTGAAAGCATCAGAAGACTGCTGGCCTAGACTAAGCAAAAGAGGAGAATTATATGGACTTTACCTATAGGAATTCCATGAGTCCTAAAATATCTTTCTCTAGGGAGAGTGGGTTTTTGCTTCTTCCAAGCGTCTAGTAAAATAATAATTAATAACCATATTAACTATTGACTTGAGCTTACTGTATCATACAGGGAGTGTATATTTGGTTTTTTGTTTGTTTGTTTGTTTGTTTGTTTGTTTTGTGACCGGTAAGGGGATCGTAACCCTTGGCTTGGTGTCACCCGCACCGCGCTCAGCCAGTGAGCGCACCAGCCATCCCTACATAGGATCTGAACCCGCGGCCTCGGCACTCCCAGCGCCGCACTCTCCTGGGTGAGCCACAGGGTTGGCCCCAGGGAGTGTATATTTGAACATTCAAAATTTGTGAGGGTGGAACTTTTGTTAAGCATTCTCAGAGAAATGATTTATTTTCCGCTTGGATCTAAGGCCAACATCAGGCAAGTCTCCCCAAAATAGCCCTTTGCCAGCTGGTAGAATTTACACACATACACACACACTTCTACTGAAGGGGTATTTCTTCAACATTTTATATTTGTGTAGTGTTCTCATTCCAAAGTAACCTCACATGGTGAGACAAATACCCCCAGGGCACCCACAGCACTAGTAATACACTGATCTCTTCTCTTTATGCTTTTTCTTAATCTATTAACTGGGACATTTTAAAAAATTATTTCAAATTTAGCTATAGATTCAAAACTATTTCTAGACTTTTTTCCTTTTAAAAAGGGATTTTTATACCACATAGGTTTCTCTGATCGTGTAAGGGTAATTACATGACGATAAGCGATATTAAATTAACAACTCTTTCTGGATAAGTAGAGAAACCTAGCCTTTGTGGAGAGAAGAATAGAAAAGATGCACAAACTGGAGCATATAAAAAGTTTAGAGTAAATTTAAGCTGACATAATTTTTTTATTTTTTTAAAGATGACCAGTAAGGGGATCTTAACCCTTGACTTGGTGTTGTCAGCACCACGCTGTCCCAAGTGAGCCACGGGCCGGCTCCAGACATAATAATTTCTGGTCTTGTCCCTTTTTGAGTCCCTTACTGTAGCTCTGACTTCAGATTACAGGAAACAGTTCTATGTCCTTATAATGCTCTCCTTTTGCTTAGTCTAG
Source organism: Galeopterus variegatus (assembly GCF_000696425.1). NCBI lineage: Eukaryota > Metazoa > Chordata > Mammalia > Dermoptera > Cynocephalidae > Galeopterus > Galeopterus variegatus. Next base: position 215,709 of record NW_007726697.1, on the reverse strand, counting down.
GCCAGTGGCCTTCTGATGCTTTCAAAGAACATTGCTAACACCCATTCTGAGCAGTATTTTCCTGGCTCCCAACTGCAGACATTAGCCACCGTGCTTCCACCTTTTGGTTTTGCCAGTTTTCTGGCTTAGTTCTATATTTCTTTCTTTTCTAAGATATTTGTTTATTTGTTTTTGATTATATATATTTATGGGGTACAGAGCTGACTATCAGTATTTGTGTACAGTGTGATGATCAAATCAGTATTACTAGCATGTTCATCATTAGAAAACTTAATTACTCTTCGTGTCCCTTACTCAATTACTCTGTAATTCCTCTCTTTCTCCCCCTTTCCCACCTCTAGACCCATATCTTCTATCTTTCTTAAGACAAATAAATAGCCTTGGGTAATCTGGCACTTTAGGATCTCAGTTTATTACTTTCTTATTTGCAGGAATCTGTTCTTTCATACAGAACTTCCATCACCTTCACCAATGTCCAAATCTTGGACACTTTGCTACCTATAAAACATTAAATTTAGACATCCCGTACTGTGTTCACACCTGTTTCCCTTTCAGATCTATCACCCAAGTCCTTGCACTAAACTTGATTTTTGTTTTTCTCTTCTCGTTTGTTTACCTTTGTGGCCATCATCATGGTCTTCTTCCTCCTCTTCCTGTTATTCTTCTCCTTCTCCTTCTTGTCAATTTTGTAACCTTCATCATCTTTGTCTTCATCTTCATTCCTTTGATCCCTCTGATTGCTCTTTACCAAATAAAACTTTTTGTCTTCAGTGTTTCCCCTTATGTTAAATGAGCCATCATTTAAGCCATCCTCTGGACAAAATAGTCTAAGTGTTCCCCATTGGCTTCCTGGGTCACTTGCCTGTCAAAGCCACAATCCTAAATTTATACAAATGTCCGTCTTCTCAGGGCCTGCATCCAAGCTGCTGAGAGCTACTGGAGATAATCACATCATCACATTGTTGTCACTAATATTTGTGTTCTTTATACTAAAGTGAGTCCTCCACGCTGCCAAAAATTCCTCCAATTTTATTTTTTTCTTTCATTCATCCTCCAAAATTTTTATTCTAAATAGAGATCTAATATCTGCAGCAATAGTCCAACTGCCTTTGTTCTTCACAAGTACCTCATCTGTGCTTTATAGGGATAAAAGACTTAGAAGAAAACTCGTTCAATATCCTGCCAGCAAACCCGTATTTGTACCCATATCTGATATTCTACTTTAATGGAGTCATGGTTATTCTTTATCTTACACTGTGTGCTATTCTTGTCCACTCCAACAGATGCCATTTTTAAGTGAGGACCCTCTCTCATCAACCTCTTCTTCTCTGTATGCCCATTCCGTCAGTGCTTAAATATGTTCATGTCTGTCTTGAGTGAAAGAATAAAAAGAATGGCATTACTTGAACCTATGTTTCCTTCTCTCTATATTTTTTATGTTTCTCTCTTCCAGACAAATTACTTAAACAATTTACCTACAATCACATTCTTCATCTCTTCAACTACCAATAATTCCTTAACCTTCCATAGTCTGGCTTCAACCATTTCAAGAACATTGCCTTCATCAGGGTCACCAAGGACTTCCTTGTTATTAAACACAATGGATCATTCACTGTTTCATCTTCTTTTAACTATCAGTGATATTTCACATTGTTAATTCTCCCTCTTCCTTTAAATTCTATTTCCTTGGTTTCTATGACAGCACACTCTGACATTCACTTTTCAAACTATTTTGCGGGCCTCTCTTATATCAGCCTATCACTCAAATGAGGATGTTTCTGAATCTCTTCTCTTCATTTTTTAAACAAAGTTCCTGGAAGATTTTATTTATTGTCATGGCCTGAATTATCATTTCTATGGTGATTTATCCCAAATCTATTTCTGAGGTTTAGTATCTCAACTGAAACCTCATATTTATGTCCAGTCACCTCTTTTACATCACTGTTTGGACGCCCAAACTTCACACATCTATAAAAAGAGTCATCATTGCAACACTCCTAAATCCTGGTCCATCTTCTGTGTTTAAAACAACAAGCAGCTCTCTGCCTCACTCTTTAAAATTACCTTCATTTTTGTTTATTTTTCTTTGAACTTAATGTAAGAACAACATTTTCTTTGTTGCTTGGTCCTATTCAGGGCAAACCAGCAAATAGTCAAACATGGAGAACTATCCTTCTTGGTTAATTCAGAATGTTGTTGTCACTGGAGTGCATCAGCAGGAATTTTTGCAATGATTATTTTGAAGACTGAATAAAAGATATGATTCTGGCCATCATAATCTTTGAACATTATTATGAATTGATTCAAACATTGTACTCAATTGTAATACTCATACATTTCAAAAAGCATTTTCTATTTTTTTATAGTAGGATCTTTGAGAAAAATTTTCCCTTAATGTTAGACATAAGTTCCCAGCTCAAACTTTTTCAGAAATGGAAAGAACCGGGTCCTGGACCTCTCTCACTAACCAGTCTGATTTAACAAAACATGAATTGAATGTCATATCAAATTGAGAATCTTGTGTAAATGAAACTGATCTCACCCATTTATTGAACAAAGGAATAATTTATTTGGTCCTCAATAACTTAAATATTAGAGTCAAGTGAGAAATGACTCTCCAAGATTTGGGAGTAACTCCCCAGTCCATTGTTCTCCATGGTTTTGGTTCTGGCTTTTGTTAGTAACTTGATTTCCAGTTATACTCCAGGGATATATCTGCATTGCACTGGAGAGTAGAACATCCATGAGAAGTGAGCAGCAATCTGTCTGCTTCCTACCCAGGAGAATGAAGTAGTTTCAATATATTATTAATGTGGTCCAAATAATATTTTAGTATAAACATATTATTATATATAATAGATAATAATTAATAAATAATACAGTATGCCACACAAAACCACCATAAAACTTTTCCTTCCTTTTTCTTTTTAACTGTTTTTACCCAATTATTTGTTATTAAAAGCATCATCTTCCTAGATCCCTGATATATTTTTTCCCTTGTCACTTGTTTATAAATCTAGTGCATTTCACAATATGTATCTCAATCAGACACCACAATATTCTCTCCTTTCTCTTTATTATTCCATTTTGCTTTCCAAGGAAAAATTGCTATAATTACTTGATATTTTTGCATAAATCCCTTTTCTTGATAAAAATTGATTACGAGAAATGTAAACAGCAGAAAAGGACAAAAAGAAAACCTCGGCCTTGAAACTTCCTGTGTAAGTCAAAATGTGTTTACTAATTTAAGGCACTGAGGAAGAAAGAACATTCAAAATGAGTTGTAGGGAAATCTTTGGTGTTTTTAAGAAGAGGTACAAGTGTCCAGGAATTTAAATCTAGCCAGTAGGTATACAGTTTAGAGGATAACAGCTGTGGAAATGAGGGCTACAGTTGAACTTTTAGAATCATATCTCTGTTTCTCCAGGCAACACTTTCTTTTTAGACATAAGGCTGGGTGAATTCTCTGTTTGAATATTTGACAATGACAAAGTTACTGGGGCAAGAGTAATGCATAAATCTCATTTATACAATACATAATATGCAGTTAAGACTATACTCAAGTATAAACAGGATTTCATTCATCTGTTTCAATTCCCAGACAAACACACACAGCCACATTCAAGAATGTTTATGAGATCAATGCAGTATAATTGGAGATAGTTAGGTTACCCAGGTTTCTTTGGGAATCAGGTAAATAATTCCTCAGGTAGCTATGGTGCTTATTTGGCAGAAGGCTATTTGCAAGTGGCATTGCTTAGTCATGAAGTATCCAAATTAGACATTGTTTTCTTCCAAATTCTCACCCCTTCCTGTAGAGACTGTTTTCAAGTAAGTTCCTATCTCCTACTGACAATTTAAGAAGAGTATTAGGAGATGAGTAATAAAAGATGAGATCCAAGAGGTAACAGAGCCAGAAAATGTGAGGACACTTAGGTCACTATTAGGGCCATGACATTTGTTCTGAATAAAATTGAGAGCCAATACAGAAGTTTTAGAGAAGGGTGACATGGCCTGACATATTTTTAAAGTAGCACATCAGCCACTGTGTCGAGATTAGATGTTCAGTTGATATCACTTTCTTTCCGACTTGAAGAAGGGATACTAGTCAGCCAATTCAGTAATCGAGATGATGGCTTGGACCAATGTGATAGCACTGGAGGTTTGAAAAGTGGTAAGATTCTGGACATATTTTGATAGTCAATAGCATTTTGAGAGTCAATAGCATTAATTCAGTGATTTATGAATAAAAGTATGATGGATTGACTAGATCTACATTGTGATTAAAACAGTCAATGAAGGCTATAAGTATTTGGTGCTAAGAAACTGGAATGATAGAATTGCCATCAAGATTACTGAGGAAGGTTGTAAGCTAAAATGAATTAAAAGGGATGAGAAATTTAGATCTGGTCGTTTAGAGTTTGAGGTATCCCAGGCTTCTAAGTGGTGCAGTTGAATTAAAAGTTGTACATATTAACTAGGATTTTAGGAATTTAGGTCTGATCTGTGAGTTTAGGCATATGAGTAGTATTTAAAGCCATGATGCCAGATGAAATCACAAAGGTAGTATGTTTATAAAGAACGTAAGAGGACTAAAGAAGCACAGAGACCTGGAAGGAGCTAGAGGTGAAACAAAATGTGTGTTTAAGAAACAGTACGGCATCCCAGAATCAACTGCAAAAAGGAACAAGCGATAAATTCTTTAAAATGTTGCCTATTAATGAAATAAGATATGGACTGATAATCAGACATCATACTTGGTAATACTGAGTTATTGCTGACTTTTGTCAAAAACAGTTTTAATGGAATGATACCATGTAAACTTGATTCAAGTAAAATCATGAGAGAGGCAGAGAAGAGAAATTGGACACAGTTGTTAAAGATAATCTTTTCAAGTATTTGATTGCATAAAGAATTTTTTTAAAAAGTAAAGAGCTGGTGAGGAAAGTGGAGTCACTTTTCTCATGCCTCTATTTCAAGTGGTATTTTTTGTTGGAACAACATGATGAAGGTCACTTTCAGAGAAGTTAGGAAAAGAGGGACTCTGCTTTAGATGGACCAGGCATTCCATAGAACACAGTGCAATGGTTCTAGGAGTTGGAGCTTGATAGGAAATAGAAAAAAATATAATTTGGTAACAGATGAAGGATGATGTGGGCTTTTAGGGCTTGTAATATTTTGTTTTGTTTTTTGACAAATTGAGGGAAAAAAACATGATGATATTAATACATGAGGAAACATATATATATATGTTTATATATATAAATATATATATATTCCCCATGATCACACAACTAACAAGTCTAGATCTAGATTTTTAATATATTTTATCTGCAGGACTACACACTTAACTACTGCATGAAACTACCAATAGTTAAATGAGGGTGAGGTTATGGAGAAAAAGGAACCCAACTTCACTGTTAGTGGGACTGCAAAGTGGTACAGACTTTATGGAAAATGGTAAGGAGGTTGCTCAATTACAGATAGAACTACCATACTATTGCACTGCTGGGTATATGCCCAGAGGAATGGAAATCATGTAACAGGAATACCTGTACTCCCATGTTTATTGCAGTGCTATTCGCAATAGCCAAGAGTTGGAACCAGCCCAAATGTCCATCATCACATGAGTGGATAAGGAAAATGTGGTTTATTTACACAATGGAATACTACTCTGTTATAAAGAAAAAAAATGAAATACTACTAAATGAAAGTAAAACAATAATAGTAATAAATAAATCAGGATGAATTTATTTAGGCTTCACACTTTTCTATAAACAGTAATGTTTACCGTTTACCTTCACTGTTGATCTCTCTGCTTTTAACATGCTTTTCTCTGATGTTGATTAACATCATGTATGAGGTCTGATGTAAGTTTACCTCTTAGATTGAGCTTTACAGAAGGTCCAGGGTCATCTGTACATAAATAGAGCCAAGAACTCCTCTTATACATGAATTCTTATCTTACATGTGTTTTAAACAGATACTGCAGTACAGGTCTGCCCACCACTAAGAGAGAAGTCTCACTGAAGTCCCACATTTTCTGTTAATATAATTTCCACAGAAACTCTAGCATTCTCCAGTGAAGCTGCTATCATATTTTCTAACCATCAATGGGAAAAGAATTCCAGGCTGAGGATTCACCATCAGCCCCATGACTCACATTTCTTTCTTGCCCTACATACTTCAATAGAGGATTAGTGAGGTTTTGCTAATCCTTTCTACTGACATCTCAGGATGCTGGTTCTTTCAGAGCTGAGGAGTTTTGAGTTCAGTCTGAGTGCTTCTTTCAGATCACAATCATGAGGATCAGAAATTTTTTAAAAATTTGTTTGGCTTATGAAAAACTCCCTTTTAAAATTTCCAGCGGCAGTTAAAGTTTTTGACAGTATCTCCTTGGCCTTTCACTCACGGTCTTGGAGTTGCATATTTGTGTTGTTGGTGGGAGAGTAAGATTGTAGGAGATGTTGGTAAAGGAAACTGTCTCAGATGCCTGTGCTGAGTGTTCATTCTGAGTGTTCATTATTGAAAGGGCAGTGTAATTTGGTGAGCAAATTAAAAAAATGAAAAAAATTAAGATATACTAAACCATAAGATTTCAGTCAAGAGGACTTCAGGAGAACATAAGTAAATGAAACAGAGACCGCCAAAATGATACAAATCAACAATGAAATAAAACATTGTGGGGTTTTTTTTTGGGGGGGGGGTTTGAGAAGATAGACAAAATAGAAAAACTATTAGCTAGGTTAGCAGAGAGAGAGAGAGAGAGAGAGAGAAAGAGAGAATAGACCCAAATAACAAAAATCAGAAATAAAAGAGGAATCTTTACAACCAATACCCCAGAAATACAAAGAATCACCAGACTCTATTATAAACAACTATATGCCAATGAATATGAATATCTGGAGGAAATGGATAAATTTCTGGATACATACAACTACCGAGACTGAACCAAGAAGAAATAGAAAATTTGAATGGACCAGTAACAAGCAATGAGATTGAAGCAATAATCAACAGTCTCCCAACAATAATCAGCAGCCTCCTAACAAAGTTAAGTCTGGGACCAAATGGCTTTACTGATGAATTCTATCAAACATTTAAAGAGGAATAATTACCATTTCTCTTCAAACTATTCCAACAAATCGAAAAAGATGCCACTCTCTAAAACTCATTCTATGAGGCCAGCATCACCCTGATATCAAAACCATACAAAGATATAACAAAAAAAGAAAACTACAGGCCAATACCCTGGATGAACATAGATGCAAAAATTCTCATCAAAATCTTAGCAATCAGAGTACAGCAACACAAAATAATTACACAACATGATCAATTGGGATTCATCCCAGGGATGCAAGGATGGTTCAATATATGGAAATCAATAAATATGATACACCACATCAACAAAATCAAGGACAAATACCATATGATTACCTGAATAGATGAAGAAAAGGTATTTGACAAAATTCAACATTTCTTCATGATAAGGCCCTGAGCAAATTAGGCATAAAAGGAAGGCATCTCAACACAATAAAAGCCATCTACAACAAGCCCACTGCCAATATCACCCTGAAAATGGGAACAAGACAAGTATGCCCACTCTCATCACTCCTATTTAACATACCACTGAAAGTACTAGCCAGAGCAATAAGGCAAGGGAAAGAAATAAAGGCATCTGTAGTGGAAAGGATGAAGTCAAATTATTCCTGTTTGCAGATGATATGCCTGTACATACAAAATCCTAAAGACTCTACCAAAAAACTCTTAGAGCTGATTAATAATTTTAGCAATGTTGCAGAATACAAAATCAGCTCCCCCAAATCAGTAGCATTTTAATACTCCAATAATGATCTAGCAGAAATTTACAGACCATTTACAATAGTCACACAAAAAATAAAATACCTAGGAATCAATTAACCAAGGAGGTGAAATATCTCTACTATGAGAACTACAAAACACAACTGAAAAAAATGAAAGAAGACACAAAAAGATGGAAAGACATCCCATGCTCTTGGATTGGAAGAATTAACATTGTGAAAATGTCCATACTACCAAAAGTGATCTACAGATTCAATGCAATCTCCATAAAAATACCACTGACATTCTTCACAGAAATAGAAAAAATAATCTTAATATTCATATGGAACAACAAAAGACCACAAACAGCCAAATCAATTCCAAGTAAAACAAATAAAGCCAGAGACATAACACTATCCAATTTCAAATTATACTACAAAGCTATTGTTACCAAAACAGCATTGTACTGGCATAAAAGTAGATACTTGGACCAATGGAACAGAATGGAAAACTCAGAAATCAGTGCATATACTTACAGACAACTAATATTTGACAAAGGCAACAAGAATATACATTGTGGAAAAGATTGCCTCTTCAATAAATGGTATTGGGAAAACTGGATATCTATGTGCAGAAGAATGAAAGTAGACATGTACCTCTCACCATATACCCAAATCAACACAAAATGGATTAAAGACTTATGTATAAGACCCAAAACTATAAAGTTACTAAAATAAAACATAGGGGAAACACTTTAGAAAGTAGGACTGGGAAAAGACTTTATGAATAACACCCCCAAAGCACAAGCAAAAGAAGGAAAAAGAAATAAATGGGATTTTGTCAAACTAAAAGGCTTCTGCACGTCAAAGGAAACAATCAACAGAACAGAAAGACAACCTACAGAATGGAAGAAAATATTTGCAAACTCTACATCAAACAAGGGATTAATATCCAGAATATATAAGGAATTCCAAGAACTTCACAGTAAAAAAAACAAATAATCCAATCAAAAACTGGGCAAAGGAGCTGAATAGACATTTTTCAAAGGAAGACATGCAAATGGCCAACAGTTATATGAAAAAAAATGCTAAATATCACTAAAAATCAGGGAAATGCAAATCAAACACACACTGAGATATCATCAATTAGACTGGCCACCACTAAAAATACCAAGAATAACAAATGCTGGCAAGGATGTGAAGAGAAAGGGGAACTCTCATACACTGTTGGTAGGACTGTTTTTATAGATATTAACTTCTTTGTCATTTTATCATCTATTTGAGATAAGTTATAGCCACTTGAATGCCATTTGACTAAAATATTGCAATCCTAGTCATATACATCCAATATTTCTTTTTAATTTCACTTGCTTATTATTGACACATTTTTCACCATCTATTTATGAGACAATCTCAATGTCAACATCAATACACCATTTGTAGGACAGCTCTGAGGTAATATGATACTTCTTGTCATAACAAATTACTATTTATGTTATCCACTATGATGTAGAATATGGGCCTTCAGCTCTTTTCTACTTACAGAAAATATATTTTGTTAATATCACACAAAGTTATGATACATTGCAGAATAAGTAAATTTACTTGGCTACCAGTTTCAAGTGACAAGTTCAATTAAGAACGTTTATTCTTAGAGTACGTCATATTTGTCACTAAATCTGTCTCCTTCCAAACTAATATTCCTTGTAAAATCTTATCAACAGAAGGAGATTCATCCAGTTTTGCATAAGGCTATTACAAAGATAAAGTATTTTTTTTTATTCTTTGCTTATTAACTTATGACAGAATATATTTAACAAATTTACTGTGATTATATAATTATAGATTGACAAGGAATCATAATAGAAAATAGATAAAATGTCCTCTAATAACAACTGATACAAATCATATAAAATATTTGGCACACTGTGATATTATGAAAGTTTATTCATAGAAGAAATTAAATTAATTTAAAAATATTAACTTGCAGAATAACATAGTGGTGAATACAACTTTTTATGCAATTTTGCTTCCAAATTAATTTTCTGTCTCATCTACTGAAGAAATGACACATGAAAACAGTTCCTAATTTTTGCGTGACCATATTACACAGAGAGTGCACATTCAGAGCTGGCTTCACTGATGTTACTCCAAGGTTAAGTTTATCTGTAACCCAGGAGATAAAAGAAAAAATGTAGCATAAATGATGGGTCTCACTTTTCCTTGAATAATGAGCACTTAACCCAGTGAACTTAATTAATCTATATTCTCAGCTCAGAAGTCATGCTTTCTGGAGACAGTTCAGAAACTTACATCAATTACAATCTTCTTTGAATTTGAATTTAGTGTTATATTGCTTTCTTTTTCCCTGTACATTTTTTCCCAAAATGTATTCTAATTTTCTTTGTAGTATAAGATAAAATTTATTTTTCATCTAGCTATTTACTAGCAAGAAAAATAAACCTGAGATAATAGCACTAAAACTGTCATTTCATTACTTGCATTTTTACATTCTTGCAACATTGATGAATTATTGTGAACATTCCTAAGATCAAAAAATTTTTATTCAAAATATTTTAACATTTATTTGTACATATGCATGGGATATAGTATGTTGTTTCACTACATGCATAGACTATTCAATCATTCACTTAGGGTAGATAGCATAGTTTTGTACCCATTAGTCCACCACCTTTCCTCCTCTTTGCTGCATCTCCCCTCCAATGCTGAGCCTCCTGTAACCATCATTCCACTCTCTATCTACATGAGAAATGATTTTTTGTACCTTAATTTTGTAGCATATTTATTTCTCATTCCCTTAAAATTCTTTATTTTCAAGGTATGATGTTGTACTGTTTATTTGTATACTGTAAACCTAAACAAGCTAATAAAACATCTTGAATTAAAAAAATAATTGTATGACTTCTTCAAATTTAAACCATTCAAACTGTCAATTAGGATTTGCTTTTATTACAAAAGGGAATGCATAAAAAATGTATCCACATAAAAAATCTAAGCCACTTTCATAGTAAATTATGTTTAATATCTTTTTTCAAAAATAAACATCAATTCTTAAATCATTTCTCCAAATATTTATATGTTTTCAAAATATTTTTTTCCAGGAGATTATCTGTAGAGTTTCTTTTTCTAGGCTGTGTCATATAGGAAAACTGACAATAATACTTTATAAAAGGAAAAAATCACTAAGTAAGCTCAAATCCGCAGGGACACTGAAGAGAATTGATTGAAGTAAATAAAAAGGACTGTGGTCTTACAAGTAGAAAAACATGCAGGAAACCTACGGAAGGGAAAATGTATCCAACTATCTTTAAGTTTTCCTGTAACACTATCATGTACAAGGTTAGTTGTACCCTATTGCCACTGTACTGAATTTAATATTTCTAAACTTTCTCATAACAAAATGATTTATTTATATCTCCTTGTGTGTAAACAATGTGAGGGTTTTTTTTTTTTGGTTTGGGTTTTTTTTTTTTTTATCAAGAAACACCCTTTGAGAACACCTCTGAGCAATGCATTATTAATTTTCAATATTACACTAATTTTCAGCAAAGCAAGGATGCATAGGCCTTGGCCAATTCATTTATACCTCCTTGGGTGTAAGCAATGTGAGGTTTTGGTTTCTTCCTTGACTTGAGGAACACCCACTGAGAATACTTCTGAGCACTGTATTATATTAATTTTCAATAAAGCAAGGATGCATAAAATTAGGCCAATTCATTTTCTGTACGCTAATTCTCACCTGTTTAAAAAAAGTTTCCAGAAAGCTTTAGGGAATCTAAAGAGTACATATGTAACAAGGAATTATAAATTTGTAGGCCTTTTTGGTGGGAGATTTTTTTCAAGGGAAGAAGCAGAATGTAGTTGTTGAGTAGCTCAGGGACAGAGCATAACTCCATTTAGCATGGTTATTATCAAAGTGTGACCCTCACCAGATGGCATCAAAATTACTCTTTTTCTCCCTTGGTTCATCGTTCTTTTCCTTGAAATTTCTTTTCCTTCCCCTGCCATCTGTGTGGTAAGATGTCTTGCCACATGTGTAGTAAAGCCAAGTCTGTGTGCCTGGGTCTGCTTATCTGCTTAGCGTACTTGATTGAGTGTTACGAATCACTTAGGTCTGCCCAGGGACAAAGCTGAATGGCTTCAATGGATCCCCTTTATGGCCAAGCCCAATCAAGAAACTTCAATGGCCTTTGAAACATAAAAGTCCTTAGTTTTTCTACATTTCTGCACACACACACACAAAAAAAACTTAATAAGAATGGGCTGTGGAATGAGTGAGCTAGGGATGTCAGGTCCTGACCAAGTATTATGCTTTCAAAAATAACCTGCAGGAACTTAGAAACTGCCTTAGTCTGCTCAGGTTGCCATTATAAAATAACACAGATTGAGTGACTTGAATTGAAATTTATTTTCTTATACTTCTGGAAGCTGGCAGTTCAAGATCAGGGTGCCAATATGGTCAGATTCTGGTGAGGGTTCTCTTTCTGGCTTGAAAATGTCTGGCTACCTTCTGGGCAATGTTTTCAATTATCTTTTCTGGTGTCTCTTCTTGTAAGAATACTAATCATATAGGAGCAGGGACCCACTCTTATGACCTTATTTAACCTTAATAACTTTTGTAATGGCAGCCATAATGGGAACCAGGACTTCAACATATAAATATTGTGGGGACACAAACATTTAGTCCATAATAAGCCCTATTGTATTTGTGACAGGAGGAGAAAGAGAAGTATACAAAATGCTTTCGAAATCCTACCACTTCTTTAGAAATAAAACAGAAATACACCTAGTTTAGTATAATCATATACATCTTCAGTCCATGTTCCATTGAATAAAAATGAGAAAAGACTAAAGGAGAAAAGGGACAAGTGGAAAAATTATGGTCACACCCAATTAATTAGTTTATTGCCTGTATGGCTAAATATACACTTAAAAGAAAATCAGAACTGAAAATTTATGTGATCTCATCTTTCTGACTTACGTGAACAAATCTTAACAATGGACTGTTTTCTAAATATTTACAGTCTACTTCCAGACTGAACTGCAAATTTCTGCTTAAGCTTTTCTCAGGCTGCTGAAAATTTGAATTTCTGTCACAGCTGCCAAGGAAAGCCAAAGCCTGAACAGACCAAATCAACACTGTCAGTTCACTGTGTCCATGTTATGAGGAATTAGTCCTAATGAGGAATGACTTCATGAAGGAGGGGACCCAAATGGGTGAGGAGACAGCTCATGAGTGCTCTCCTGGAAAGGGAGCTTCATGCTGAGTTGGGTATAAAGTAGGATTTTTAAAAATCAAATATGGAATAGGATATAAAGTATAAGAGTGCAGAAGGTCCTTGACATTTATTGAAAGAAGATCATATTTAATCCAAATGATAACAGTTTGTCATTGATGGAATTTCCAGAAGAAAAATAATTGGTCCTAAACAATGAGCATACAAAATAGTTTTGAATAGAGTTAAGGGCAATCTATAGACAGACAAGGGGAATTTCGAGAGCTAATTATGTGAAGGTAAGCGCTTTACTGACGATAAGAAAAGGAGGGGTAAAGTTAAGATACACGAAACAAACAATGAGATTTAGAAAATAAAATAGGCTTAAATTGAAATTAGTAAAGTGGTAAACTAATGACAATATTGATAATAAGGACAAAATTAGGCAGTGAAGAAGTTTTAGGAAGAAAGATAAGGAGATGCATACATTGTCCATTGAATTTGAGGCACTAGAGGAAAGGTTTAGAAAACATGTTACATAAAAACAAACCAGTTTTACCTTGAATTTATTAGCACAGAAATCCTGTGATATATTGGTATTGCTAACATATATTTTCTTTATGAACTTAGAAATCAGTTTTTATTTATTTGAGTAATTTATTGCAGACATGTTATTTCAGGTTATTCTAGGTTAAATTATTTGAATGGTTTTATACATTCAGGAATCTGCTACAATTTCTCCCTGATAGAACCTACTAATATTAACTATAGCTCAATAGAAAACAGACCATAGAAATTATTCAGCAGTTGCTCTTCACATATAATCTGTGACATTCCAAGTACTGTAATTTTTATGATACAAATCTACCTTAGAATATTAATATCAAGTTAGAGTATTAGAATGTGAACAATTTGCTTTCCCTCATTTGAAAGAGTAAATCACTTCTATGTGTTTCCTTTGTAGATCTTCTTTGGTAATGGTCTTTTTACCAGAATTTGTCTTCCTACTATGTGACAGATTTCCTTATGCCCTTATGTTCAAGCTGTCCTGGGATATTTCCCTTAAGTAAGACACTATTGTGTAAGTACGCCAATGGTATTTCAATTTGATGTTAATGTGAATTCACTGCTAGGATTAAAATGTATCTAGGATATGTCTGGAAAGTTTGTATAGATTAATTAAAGTTTCAGAAGAATGGGACTTCTCATCCTAAAGATGAGGGAGTCTGGAAGATAATGTTGGCCCAGTAAGAAGGCTTGAATCATATCTGGGAAGGCAAAATCTCATACACACACACACACACACACACACACACACACACACTTATATATGTATGCGTGTGTATGTATATGTGTGTATGTGTGTATATATATATATATATATATATATATATATGCCCTTTGTATTCTGAGACCTTGAAAATTCACCTCTGCAGCACTCCTCACAATAATTTAGCCTTGAGACATCCTTAGGATAATGACAAGGTATTATCCTTTAAGCAGAAAAACAGAATGCATATTCTTCCAGGTAATTATCTAAACACTTCAGTATGTATATTAAACAAACAATTTTAAAATTTTTTTATTGAAACATACTGATTGTACACACTTATAGGGTACAGAATTGGATTTTAATACACATGTACAATGTTTGTTGATAAATTCAAAGTAATTAACCTATTCATGTTGCAATACTCAATCATGTCTTTGTGAGGTGCACGTTTGAGCTCCTGTCTTCTTGTTACTTGGTTACATGGAGTAAAACATTACTGATAAGAAATTTCTGTGTCAACTGTACATCAATGGGATTTATTTTTCCTCTCTTGCTGTATTTTGTGTCCATTAATATGCCTTTCACTATCCTTCCTCTCCACCTTCCCGCCTCTAGTAACCATAGCTCTTCTTACTCCTTTCAACAGTTCAACTTATAATTGTTTATTTGTTTTTGTTTGTTTGCTTCCTTGTTTTTTTTTATTATCTTTTTTTAGCTCCCACGTATGAGTGAGAACTTGGGTATTTTTCTTTCTGTGCCTGGATTATTACTTCGCATAACATAATTTTCTCTTAAGTTCATCCATGTTGCTACAAATGGCAGAATTTCATTCTTTTTTTATGGCTGAGTAGGTAGTATTCCATTGTGTATATATTCCACATTTTCTTTATCCAATCATCTGTTGATAGACATTTATGTTAGTTCCACATGTTGGCTATTGTGAACACAGATGCAATCAACATGAGGGTACAGGTATCTCTTCAACATGATGATTTCCATTCCTTTGGTTATATAACCAGTAGTGGAATTGCTGGGTCATATGTTAGTTCTATCTGTACTTGTTTGAGAAACCTCCATAACTATTTTCCATAATTGCTGCACTAATTTGCAATTCCACCAACAATGTATAAGTGTTCCCCTCTCTCCATCTTTGCCAGCATTTGTAATTTTCTGTCTTTCTGATAACAGCCAGTCTAAATTAGGTGAGATGGTTTCCCAATATGGTTAGATTTGCATTTCCCTGATGATTAGTGATATTGAGCATTTTTTCACGTACCAGTTGACCAATTGTCTGTCTTCTTTTGAGAAATGTCTATTGAGCTCTCTTGCTCAATTTATGAATGAAGTTATTTGGTTTTCTACTATTGAGTTGATTGAGTTCCTTGTACAGAAGAGGGTACATATTTGCATTCCAAAAGGGAGAAATAGGCCAAAAGAAAGGGGTAACAGGTCCTAAGCAAGTCCAAAACTCAGTAGAGCAGGAATTAAACCTCAAAGCTGGCGAATTATGAACCTTGACTCCATATTTGACATTCTCTGCATGCTGGTGTGGGGATTGGGTCCCCAAGTCCTCAAACAGCTCCACTTCTATGGCTTTCCTGATCCAAGGCAATGCTTCAGCTCTCCCAGGCTGGCATTGCACACTGGTATCTCTATGGATCTTGGGTCTCCATGGCAGTCTCGCCCTCACTGTTCCACTAGGCATGACACTGGTGGGTTTCTCTGCTACAACTCTGACCCCATGCTTCCACTTGGCATTGCTTGAGTGAAGGCTGTCTGCAGTGATTTCACCCCTGTGACAGGTCTTTTTCTTACATCCTTTGAAATCAGGGTGGAAGCTCCCAAACCTGCACAGCTCTGGCATTCTGCAGCCTGCAGACCTACCACCACATGGATGCTACCAGCTCTTCCAAAATGTATTTTCTAAAGCTGTGAGTCCAGCTTGGTTAGAAATGACTAGACAGCTCTGTGGTTTAAAAGTAAGCAGCTGCTGGTCCCATGACTTCTGGTTGACAGTCCCTTGTCTGATACATTTGGGGCCAGATACGTTTCAGATTTCAGAACTTTTCAGAGCCTTAGACAGATACTTTATGGCTGCTGCTGTATTTTACATAACATCAAGTGGGGTCTGGGGTAGCACCCAGTAATCACAAGCTAATATTTCTGCAACAAAACGTGAATGTTCACACCCAGTGGGGACAAACTGGGACTCTAAATAACTTCAGGGCAGTACAGGTTTTGCTGCCAAATGAATTAAAATAACCTTCTGGTTTCCAGAGCTTTTAATGGTTTGGGTGAGATGACTAGGGATCAGTATCATGATGGTCTTGACTGGAGGGAGACCCATGAAACACTGGGTAATGTGTATAGGATAATCTCAGTTTAGGTGACTAGGGGAGAGAGGGCCCTGCTCCCCTCCAGAGTTTTGTGTTTTTTGTTGGGATATAGAGAAACTGGGGAGGGACCTGTGTTAAATAGTCCCCACTGGCTCCCACGAGGGTAGGATAAAAGAGAGCAGGGGAATGGCTGACTTTTCATGAACTCCTGCACTGTTTGGCTTCTTACAATGAGTGTGTGTTACTTTTTTAACTGTAAGGTGAAGAGGAAGATGTGGCCCTCAATGTGGCTGGTACTTGCTTCCTTTGTGCGAAGAGAGTTTGGAGATTTTTCTTGATTTGATCAGAGGCTTTTTGTGCCATTGTTCCCTTCCCCCTGATTGCTGGCAGCCAGGCCCACTGGACCTTGAGCGGCTACTAAATTAATCCAGCTACATGTTTTCATTCTGCACTGACACTCTGGGTGCTGGGAGAGAGTCCTGTAGGCCACAGCGTGTTTTGACCGCATGTTTAGACGGGAGGGGCCTGCCGGAATTTGCATTCCCTCATTCAGAAGATAAAGGGATCTTCTATTAAGATCAGCAAAATCCATTTTCTTTTTTTTTTTTTTATGTGACCGGTAAGGGGATTGTAACCCTTGGCTTGGTGTTGCCCACACCACGCTCAGCCAGTGAGCGCACTGGCCATCCCTATACAGGATCCGAACCCGCGGCGGGAGCACCGCTGCACTCCCAGCGCCACACTCTCCCGAGTGAGCCACAGGGTTGGCCCAGCAAAATCCATTTTTAACTGAGTTTGAAGATCACCCCGTGCTTGGGTTTCTCCCAAGGATGCTGGGGAGCAACTGTGAGTCCACGGCATTTGGAAAAGGCTATATTGTGTCTCTGAGCACTTCACAGGGATTCTGGAGACCCCACTACTGGTGGCTCCCCATCTGGTGGCCTCAGGCCAGCTACTTAACTTCTGTGTTTCCTGGTGATTAGAAAGAGGGGATGGATGAGATTTACTCATTAGTTAGTTATTTATTGCACCTTGATCCATGTGAGTAAGAAGGAGGGCCTGGTGTGAGCCTGGCTGCTGGGGGCTTCCACAGACAAAGGCGATGTTCTGACCTTCCTGGACTGTCACTGTGAGTGCCACAAGGGGTGGCTGGAGCCACTGCTACAGAGGATCCATGAGGAGGAGTTGGCAATCCTGTGCCCAGTGACTGATCTGATCCACTGGAACACCTTGGAGTACCTGGGCATGCCGGGGAGCCCCAGATTTATTGTTTTGACAGGAGGCTGGTGTTCACTTGGCACGAGGTTCCTGAGAGGGAGAGACTGCGGATGCGATCCCCCATGGATGTCATCAGGTCTCCAATGATGGCTGGTGGGCTGTTTGTTGTGAGTAAGAAATATTCTGAATATCTAAGGTCTTATGATACAGGAATGGAAGTTTGGGGAAAAGGAAACCTCAAATTCTCCCTTCGGATCTGGCAGTGATGTGGGACTCTGGAAACAAACCCTTGTTCCCATGTTGGCCACTTTTTTCCCAAGTAGGCTCTCTACTCCGGCAACAAATCTCTGGCCAACAGCCTCCATGCAGCAAAGTGTGGATGGGTGAATTTAAAAAGCTCTGCTACCATCGCAACCCCTGCACCTGCTTGCTCCAGAACAAAGGATTGAAAGAATGCTGCTTTGCCAATAACCCTCCTGACGAAAACCAAATTGCAGGATAACAGGTCCTTCTGTACTACTTCCACGGCATGGGCCAGAAAAAGTTTTTTGAGTACATGTCACAGAGTGAAATACACTATAACTTCCACCAGCCAGAGGCCTGCCTAGCTGGGGAAGCAGCAGTGGATATACTCATCATGCATTTATAGAAAGAAAGTGCCCCAGAAAATCACAAGTTCATCCTGCAGGAGGATGGTTCTTTATTTCACATACAGTCCGAGAAATGTGTCCAGACTGTGAAGAAGGAGTTTAGCCACAGTTTCCTTCCCCTCCTAGGAGGCTGCACCAACTCAGATCAGCAGAGATGGTTCTTCAAAGAACGCATGTGATGAAGTGTCACTGTACCAACGAGCCCTCAGAGGAGACTGTGGGCCGTGGACTCTGTGCCCGATAGAGACTTAGCGAAGTGCCCACCTTAAACCACCAGAACCCACCATAAACTTGGCTGCTCTACCCTTACAAGGAAATCATTTCACCATCTGTGAAAGTGATGTTCAATTTATTAAAAATGTAAATAAGCTTTGTACTGATTTTGAAAACTTCAGAAATGTCCCAAAATACTCTATTTTCAAAGGATAATCATAAAATATTAATTCTTGGTATGGGGAGAATTAAAATCTTATAATATTTTTCTATCAAAATGTATAATCTACTGTTGTGCCTTTTATTCCCCCGGCAAAAGGTAAATATTTTATTTTTGTATTTACAAGCATTCCCAGGTATGAAGATGTTTGCACAGGTGGAAATTAGACTCAAGCCATGTACTTTGCATAAACTGATAATACCTCAAGTGTTAGGTTAGATTTTTCTCAGTGTAGAAATGTGGACATTAGGAACATTGTATTGATTCCTTCAGGTCATTCAGATATTCTGGATTTATTTAATAAAGAATGCTTTCTGTTATGTGTTGCTACTACAGTCAAAACTCCATAATGTTCATGTTAGCCAAAGAGAACTAACCGAAGCTGAAATCTCGAAGTAACAATTTGATTTACCAGGCTAATACATGGGTACTTCAAAATGTTCCTGGAAAAAATGAATTAAAAGGTAATATGATTCCTTCCATGAACTTTTGAAAACCCCTCGTCTAAGCTTGAGTGTGGACTTCTGACAATGCCCAGCTGTGGTGTGGCTGGTTGTTTTTA
This sequence comes from Galeopterus variegatus, assembly GCF_000696425.1. Classification (NCBI taxonomy): domain Eukaryota; kingdom Metazoa; phylum Chordata; class Mammalia; order Dermoptera; family Cynocephalidae; genus Galeopterus; species Galeopterus variegatus. The sequence goes on along the minus strand of NW_007726697.1, from coordinate 196,204 downwards.
GTAATTACCACTATGAGTTAAAACACGTTTATATAATTTAAAATTTTTATCACACAATAGTGTCAGGGAGAAAGTTAATGTTCTATATGAAATTCATTTTTCAAATTTGTTCATTAATAATATCTGGTCATTTCAGTCAATGTTAGGTTTTGTGTCCTCTTCTCTCCTAATACTTGAGAAGTTTTTAGCTATTATTTCATTAAATAAGTTTTCAGCGACTTTTCCTTTTTCTTCCCATTCTGGTACACCCATAGTATGGATGTCTGTAGACTTGAGGTTGTCTAATAGATCTCATAGGGTTTTTTCATTTTTTTAAAATTCTTTTTTCTTTCTTTTGCTTTTTTCTTTTTTTGATCCAATTGGATTACTTCAAAAAGTCTGTCTTTTACTTCAGAAATTCTTTCTTCTGCTTGTTCTAATCTGTTGCTTAAACTCTTGGTCTGTATTTTTTATTTCATTGAATGAATTCTTCAGTTCCCGGATTTTTTCTTGGTTCTTTTTTATGGTTTCTATCTCTTTATTGAACTTCTTATACATGTCCAAGATTTTTTTTTTATTACTTTATTGTGATGTCTGTCTATTTTTTCTTGTATCACGGTGAGTTACCTTAAGATTGTGATCTGGGATTTCTCTTCAGGCATTACACTGGTTTCCCATTGTTTGAGGTCTGGTATTGGAGAATTATTGTTTTCTTTTTGGGGAGCCATTCTTTAATGTTTTGTCATGTTTCTTGTATCTTTGCATTGATGTCTGGGCATCTGGTGGTATAGTCACCTCTTTTAATTTTTGCAGTAGTTTTTGAAGAGAGATACTCACACCTGTAGAAGTATTTATATTGATAGTTGGGGTTGTGCATCATAGGTTTGCTTCTGCATGAATGCAGTAGTAAGTGCTGGCTTGTTCCTCACACCCTCTTAGCTGGTACAGGCAGTCCCACTGAGGTGGGACTTTGAGCTCCCAGGGTAGGTAGGTATGGATCTAGGCAGCTTGCACATCCCTGCATGCTCTCCACTGGGGTAGGCAGGTTTACTGTATTCAGGCGGGACTCTGAGCTCCTGGGGAGGGAGGGTATGGATCCAGGCAATCAGTACAAGGGACCGGCACAATCCTTGCTTGCTGTCCACAGTGGCAGGGAGGGGAGTGGGTGTTGAGTCATGTGGGTCTCTGAATGCCCAGGGGGTAAAGGGAGTGTGAATCCAGGTGGCCAGCACACTCCCTGCACTCTCCACTGCTGCAGTTTGGTCTGCTGTGACAGGCAGGACACTGAGCTCTCAGGAAAGGAGGGCATGGATCCAGGCAACTGGGGCACAGGACCGACACAGCCCCTCATCACTGTCTTCTGGGGCAGGGTATGGTGGCACTGAGTCAAGTGGGGCTCTGAACTCCCTTGGGTGAAAGAGGGCATGGATCCAGGTAGGTGCTGTGTTTGCACCCCCACTCTCTGCTGTGGTGGGGAGGGCCACTGGATAGCAGGACTCTTAGCTTTCTTTGCTCTTATCCCAAAATGGCGATATTCAGTGGCTGACCAGGACCAAGTGGGGAGACTCAGCATGTCCTTTCCCTTTGGAAACGTACAGTTGTGTGGGCTCATAGCTGCTCCGTATGCTAAGCTCACTGTTCACAGGGCTGCAAGGCTACTTTGCAGCCTGATATGCAGGCTTCTGTGGTGGGAGCACCAGCTACCAACCCCCCTGCCTACCTTGTCCCAGCAGTTCAGGGTCTCTTTGGTCTCCACTCTGGTCTTGGTTGGGTGTTTCCCCTATATATATATTTTTTATGCTGATGTCTTGAGTAGATCTTGGTTTCCTCACTGTCTTGCTGGATTCTATCATTTCATTTCAGACACTTTTGACTATTTGTTGCTTTGGACTTTTTTGCATTAGAGGTGAGGGCTGACTGCTTCTAGTCAGCCATTTGCTGAAAAGAAAGATGAAAAACAGAACAAAACAAAAACACAATTTTTATAAGATTTTATGAAACCCAACTACTGGCATTATTAAGTGTGCAAAGTTCAAAGAAGCTTACCTGTGTTTTAAGATGGGACTAACGGATCGCCTCCGGTTTATTTTAGATCCAACGTAATATTTTGCGATGGTGTAAAACAAATTTTTCAAAAACAAGCTGGATATGACTGCAAAAAAATTGCCATTTATTATAAAGAAGTGTCTTTAGAGGAGTCATAAATTTATTTAAAATATTACTATATAATTGGATGCCTGCTTATGAAATTATAGGAATCTATTTCCATGGTATTTCATATTAAGAAACTTGATCCATCAATATACATGCCTTTGCTCATTTTACCATAAAGTAGCAGCAAAGAAAATGAGAACCAACTGACTAAAATTTTCCTAATTGCCCCAAGTAGGTACACACAAGAAAAGCAGCAATAAATTATTTTATATTTCAATATTTTTCGTCTCATGACATAACTCCCTTGAATTCATTTCCCTTCCGTTTCACAAAAAGGAATTTTAAGAACTTTCTGATGGCATGGGGTTGCAGAGGAGGCTTTTACTGACATAGTTGGAGAAGGACATCTACCAAGTTTGGGAAAAACCAGGACAGAAGATGTAGCACTCATTTGGAGAAATGAGATATCTACCTACTAAGTCCAAGGAAGTGTGGTGAACAATACTCGTTGGGCAGAACAGGAAAAGTCAGACATTAACTCATTTCTTGGGTATTTAACTCTGATTTCTATTGTCAATATTTATCAGATACTTTTCAAAGCTCAAAAGTGAAGTCCTCCCTTACGTGAAGAAAACTTGCAATTGCCAGTGTACAATACAACATCTCTTAGCAGGTATCCTATCCTACTCTAGTTTGGCTTTGCTCCCTATTTCTAGATTGCTCAACCTTCCAGAAGAAAACTACCAAACAAAAGGAAAGCATAAAAACTCCAACATTAATAGCAAGTTGGAAAAGAGAGACACTTAGAAGAAGAGAATTGAAATGACTTCCAGAAGGATAAGATAATTTACCCAACTGATCAGAAAGTTAAGAAATATTGGGGCCGGCCCGGTGGCGCACTGCGCTAGTGCACCACTAGTGCACCGCTTGGGAAGCGCAGCTGCGCTCCTGCCGAGGGTTCGGATCCCACATACAGACCGGTTCCCGCTCACTGGCTGAGCGAGGCGC
>NW_007726697.1:167260-192701 GCF_000696425.1 Galeopterus variegatus | reverse complement strand
AAAAAAAAAAAAAAAAAAAAAAAAAAAGAAATATGTACCACTGATCCCCTTCACACTTGAGTTCCCTGTGGTATCTATACTAATTCAATTAGGAAAGGAAGCAAGAACAAAGGCAGCATCACTGAACTGTATAATACATGCTAAGCTCTTGAAGCAGCATTTTATAAATTATTTCAAATAGCTTAGACTTACAGTATACTTTTATGATGCACATGTAACTGCCATTTTATTCTCCTAACTCATTTAATGAAAACTAGAAGATGAAATTTTCTAATCAAAACTCAAAAGGACAATCAAATAATTATCCTTTTGAGTTGGGTAAAATTGAGGAAGGGATAGCAATTGACAATAAGATTAAACAAGATATCTCCCATAGCACATTTCTCCACATTCCCATTCTCCTAAGTAATGCAAAGGCACTTATGGTTTTACAGTGCATATGATTATTATTTTTTGTCATTTTTATATCAAGGACCATGCTGTGAGTCACTCATATTTAAGGTCTAAATTTATAAGGACCACAGGAAAATAGTAATGAGGTAAAAATCAGGGAAAGTTTCCCTGACTCAGCCATAGCTTATCATGTCCTATTTGAAACAAGAAAGTGTGAATTCTTCTGTTTGATTTCACAGTGCAAGTCGAGACAGCACCCTCAAAAATGTTTCAGAAAAACTCAAGTATTTTCAATTTAGAAACACCAATAAATAACAGCACCTCGATTTATTGAATGCTTGCTTGTTCTGTGCCAAAAAATGCTCCCTAACATATATGTATTATTCTATGAAATTTTCACAAAACAACATGACATAGCTTAAAACAATTAAGTAATCACTCATGGTCACACTGCTTACTAGTGTTGGAGCTGAGATTTAAACTGACTTTTCTTGAATTCAAGCTGTGTAAATAATCAATGAACTAGTTGCCCCATCAATCATCATGTCAAAGGGATACCTGCACCCCCACATTAATCACAGCTCTATTTACTATAACCAATAGTTGTAACAAACATAAATCCCCATTGTCAGATGACTGGATAAGGAAAATGTGGTATATATACACAGTGGAATACTACTCTGCCATAAAAAAGAATGAAATACTGCTATTCACAGCAATGTGGATGAATTTAGAGAAAAGCATGTTAGGTGAAATAAGCCAGGCACAGAAAGAGAAATACCACGTCTTCACTCATAAGTGGGAACTAAATAAACAGATAAATAAATAAACAAAAGATACAACAATCACAATAATACACTCAACTTTCAAAAGGAGAGAACAGAACTAAGGGTACGACAGGTGGGAACAAGGCAAAGGGAGGGGGTTGGTAAAGGGCTATGAAAAACAATTATATCATATAATACTGAATATACTCACTATCCTGATTTGAGCATCACATATTGCACACAGGTGACAGTATTCAACTCTAAACTCCACAGATATGTATAATCAACTATGTTACAATGGAAAATTTTTAAAAAGTAGAAATTAGAAGTTTAGAAATCTAAGTCAAATAGTAGGAGCCACTGGGAGAAAAGATATAATTCTTTGCAATCTATTTGATAGAAGAATATATGCATGTATAAATGTTTACTATTCAGGGGAAGAAATGATATATTTATACAGAAAACAACAAGAGAATAACAAGTAGGTGCTGATAAAGAGTTGTTTATAATAGAAAACATATATCAAATCAAATACTCAGATTATAATACATTGTATCCAAATAGAATTTACTACAAAATCAGGATAGTTCAAGATAAAGAAAACACTTTATAAATATTATATGTCAAATCAATAAATAAAAAATAAATATATCCTCAATAGTTACAGAAAATATGTTATTAAATATAAACTGTTTGCAACTATTTGTAACTATTATTTTTAAAGTATAATTAAAAGATATATCCTTAACCCAGTAAAGATTATTACTCTAGTGAATTAAGCAAATACATCCATTCCCTTTTGAAACTAGAAAGAAAGGCAATAATAAAACATTGACATTTCAGAAGTAGAGTACAGACCTATAGTTAACAGAGGTGGGGAGGGGAAGGGGGGGATAGGGAGTAATTGGATAAGAGACACAAAAAACAATTATGATTTGCAATGATGAACATGTCAATAATATTGATTTGATCATCGCATACCGTACACAAATTCTGATAGTCAACAATATACCACACAAATATGTATAAGTAAAATAATAAAAATAAATAAATGGACAAATAAAAGTGAACTGGATATACAGACATTAAAATATAAATTAAATTCAGATAAATTCTGCCATGAAGAAATTCAGGAAAACACACATTAATGCCATACTCTTGTCTGATCTGATCAATAAATCTGCCTAAAGCTAAAAATGGACAGAAATAAGCTACGTGAAGAGGGAAGAGGTGAGTACTCTAGCTGGGGGAACAGCACTCCCAAAGGACCTGAGGTAGATGAGATTCCAACATATTCAAGAAACCAAAAAGTCCAGTGTGTCTGGAAAGAATGGGAAAAGGAATTCAACAGGAAAAGTTGGTAGAAGACTTGAGACCTACATCCTAAGGACAATAAGGGGTATGGACGGTCACTTACATTTTTTAATCAGGAAATATTTTCACTCATTTATTCATTCTTCCAGTTCTTCAACAATTATTAATTGCCTATTATGGAACAAGACTGTTTGACACATTGTCTTATAGCAGGGAACACAACAAAGCTCTGTCCCCAATGAGCTTATGTTCTTATTAATATGTAACATAATTACATATTAATACATAATTTTATAGGGGCACTAATCCCATCAAGGTGGGCTCCACCTCCATGACCTATATAAGGAAGCAATAGTACTATTAAAAAGAATAAAAGTAATTAAAGAATAGAACAAAACAACTCAAACTTGAATGTTTATAGGAATCCTCTAGGGGTTTTGTTAAAATGTTGATTCTAATTTAGTAAGAATGAAGGCTGAGATTTCCATTTTCAATAGCTATCCAGGGGATGCTGATGCTGGACTGCTCACCACATCATAGTAGCAGAGAGACAGAGAGTGAAGAGTTGTTTGTTCAGGAAAGGGATTTCTGATGGATCACATTTAAATAAATTCATCAATAAAGACCTAACAATAGATCCCTCAAAATGTATTCAGGTAGAAGTAGACAGTTCTACAATTATAGTTGGAGACATCAATAGCCCACTTTTAATAATGGATAGAACCACCAGAAAAAAGATCAATATGGAAAGGGAGGATGTGAACAGCACTATCAGTCAATTGAACCCAACAGGTATATGCTGAATAATCCACCCAACAGCAGAATACATATCATTTTCAGGATCACATGTAACATTTTCCAGAATAGACCATATGTTAGGCCACAGAAAAAGTTGCAATAAATTCAGAAAGAATGAAATCATATAAAGAATGTTTTCTAGCCACAATGGAATGAAGCTAGAAATCAATGACAGAAGAAAAACTGGAAATCTCACAAATATGTGGGAATTAAACAACTCACTCTTAAACAACCAATGGGTCAAAGAAGAAATCACAAGGAAAATTAGAAAATACCTTGATATGAATGAAAATGAAAGATATTATATCAAAATTTACGGGATGCAGTGAAAGCAGGACTCAGAGGGAAATTTATAGCTGTAAATGCCTACATTAAAGAACAACTCAAATGAATAAACTAATTGTACACTTTAAGAAACCAGCAAATGAAGAGCAAACTAAACCTGCAGAAGAAAGGAAATAATAAAATTGAACAAAGATAAATAAAGAATAGAAAAATAGGCAATAGAGAAAAATGTTGAGGTTTCTACAGGAAACAAAACAAGTAGTATGATTTTGAGCTAATTACAGGGCTCAAGTGAAAATAATCCACGTAACCTGGAGCATTCTTTTTATGGGGAACAGGAACTGTGACACAAAAATAATGACGAAGAAAACAATTGTTAAAAACTAATTAGCTCTGAAGTAAATAATACTTCTAACATAAATGTCACTTGATTTTAAGTTACTGGAATGAATATATAGACAGATGATAACAGACAAAGATTGCTTAAACAGACCTAGAGAGAAAATGTAAATATGACCTTTTGAAAATGTAAAAGTAAAGATATAACTCTTAGAAATAGGCAGCAGAATTGGGGAGGGACAGACTAGGGAAGGATGGGCAAATTTACATATTTATATTATAGCATGGAGAGGCAAGAAAACTGTATGTAGTTGAAGGAAAAACATATTGCGCAAATAAATGTCCGTCTATTCAGGCTGCTATTCCAAACTATCATGAACTGGGTGGCCTATAAACAATAGAATTTTATTTCTCACAGTTCTAGAGGCTGAGTAAATTCAAGATCAAGCTGCCAGTGTCGGGTCCACCGCCAGCCAACCCATACAGCCCTAGCCTAGTTCCTTTCAATGGGCGAGTGAATGGCCCGGATTCCTCTTTCCCTCCTGTCCCCTTTAGAAGGAGATGGGGGAAGAGAGCAGTGAAGAGAGGTGAGCACACCGCCGGCCCCAAACCAGCCCAATTAAAGGACACTCAGACACGGCCGGAGTTCTGTCGAGGCAGTTCCGTTTATTATCACACAAGCACTTGCTTTTAAAGGCAAATGGGGAAGGGAGGTTTTTACATCCTCCAATCAGCTTAAAGGTTACGAGAGCATGCATCCTGTCTCAATGCCTAGCTATTGCAATCACGCAGTGTTCAGGAGCGTGGAAGCACGTATTTGGCCAATAAGGGCTAAGGCAAGGTTCCCGCAGACACTCCCGCCCTGCTTCCTCCTGGTGCCATCTTAGGCTGCCACGTTAATAGGCCCTTGTGTGCTCATAATGGCAACTCTTGTAATGTCACTTAAGGTGGTTTTAAGGCCTGATATGCCAGAAGATTCATTGTCTGGTGAGGGCCCACTTTCTGGTTCAAAGAGGGTGCATTCTCACTGCATTCTCACATGGTAGAATGTGCAAGGGGTCTCTCTTGGGACTCTTTTATAAGAGCACTAATCCCATCCAGGAGGGCTCCACATCCATGACCTATCATCTACCAAAGGCAACACCTCTAATGCCATCACCCCAGGATTTGGGATTTTAAAATATGAATTTGGTAGAAACATAAACATTAAGACAATAACAAATGTATAAATAAAAGCAGTAGCAAAGCAAAAAATAAAAATATAGCTACAAATTAGGTAGAATGAGGGAAAGGGTTGGAATGATAAGTCAGCTTATACTTCTGTTTTAGATAACAATGAATTAAAGTCTAAAATTCAGAAGTCAAAAATAATGGTGAAAGCATATTATTTAGAGTTATAAGCCTGACTTAAAACTAATTAAAATTTAACAAAAGCAGAAACTTAGTAGTAACTGCTTCTAAAAGGAAAGCCTAGGGCTCAAGATGTATGGAACAATGAGCAGTAATTTATCAACACTTTAGTATTATTGAATTTTTTCAAAAACATTACATTAAATTGATTTAACAAGTAAATAATGAACTAACAGAAAGAGAAATCAAGAAAGTAACCTCATTTACAATAGTCACCAAAAAATAAAAGTACCTAGGAATCAATTTAATCAAGGAGGTGAAAGATCTCTACAATGAGAACTACAAATCACTACTGAAAGAAATGAAAGAAGACACAAAAAGACGGAAAGACAGCCCATGCTCTTAAATTAGAAAAATTAACATTGTGAAAATGTCCATACTACCCAAAGCAATCAACAGATTCAATGCAATTCCTATCAAAATACTAATGACATTCTTCATTGAAATAGAAAAAAACAATCCTAATACTCATATGGAACAACAAAAGACCCTGAATAGCCAAAGCAATCCTGAGCAAAAAATTAATAAATAAAGCTGGAGGTATGACACTACCTGACTTCAAATAATACTACAAAGCTATAATAACCAAAATAGCATGGTACTGGCATAAAAATAGACTCTTGGACCATTGAAACAGAATAAAAAAACCAGAAATCAACCCACAGACTTACAGCCAGTTGATATTGGACAAAGAACAAAAACGTACATTGGGGAAAAGACTGCCTCTTCAATAAGTGGTGCTGGGAAAATTGGATATCCATATGCAGAAGAGTGAAATTAGACCTGTATCTTTCACTATGTACCAAAATCAACACAAAATAGATTAAAGTCTGAAACTGTAAAACTTCTAAGGAAAAATATAGGAGAAAAACTTCAGGAACTAGTACTGGACACATACTTTATGAACAAGAACACAAAAGCACAGGCAACAGAAGAAAAAAATAAACAAATGGGGTTATATCAAACTAAAAAGCTTCTGCACCGTGAAGGAAACAACAGAGCAAAACAACAACCTATGGAGTGGGAGAAAATATTTGTAAACTACACCTCTGGCAAGAGATTAATATTCACAATATACAAGGAACTAAAAGCAATTATACAGTAAAAAAAAAAATTAAAAAATGGGCAAAGGAACTGAATACACATTTTCCAAAGTAAGACTTACAAATGTCCAACAGGTACATGACAAAATGTTCAACATCACTAAGAATCAGGGAAATGCAAACTAAAACACATTGAGATATCACCTCACCCCAGTTACACTGGCTATTACCGAAAAGTTGGAGAATAACAAATGCTGGTGAGGACTTGGAGAGAAGGGAATGCTCCTACACTATTGGTGGGACTGTAAATTAGTACAACCTCTATGGAAAATAGGATGGAAGTTCCTCTAACAACTACAGATAGATCTTCCATATGATCCAGCGATGCCACTTCTAGCTATGTACCCAAAGGAATGGAAGTTATCATGTCAAAGAGATTCCTGCTCTTCAATGTCCACCACAGCTCTATTTACAATAACCAAGATATGGAACCAACCTAAATGTCTATTGACGGATGACTGGATAAGGAAAATGTGGTATATATACACCATGGGATACTACTTTGACATAATAAAGAATTCTGCCATTTTCAGCAACATGGGTGAGCTTGGAGAAAATTATGTTGAGTGAAATAAGCCAGGCACAGAGGGAAAAATACCACATGTTCTCACTCATAAGTGGGAGCTAAGAGAGAAAGAAGGAAGGAAAAAAAGACCACAGTGGTGCATTGAACTTGCAGAGGGAGAGAGCATTCCTAGGGTGGGGTGGGGGAAGAGGTTCGGGGAGGGAGGTCTGGGATTAATTGGATGTATAACACAGCAAATAATCACAATTTGTGGTAATGCGCATGCATGCTGATAGTATTGATCTAGCCATCGCATCTTGACCACAAGTGGTGATGGTCAGTGTTGTACCACATGAATATGCATAATCAAAGAAAAGAAAAGTCTCCTGGGAGAACAAACTGTCAGTGACTTCTCAATGTAGTGGGCAGGTCACTAGACAATGCTCTGAATGGGAAGAACTGTACTATGTCAAAGGCTTGAAGGCTTGTGACTATAATCAGAAAGTTCAATAATTTCTCTTCTTCAAAGAGGAGACAACCAGTCAGCCAGTGAGCCAGACGTTTTGGGGAAACCATATCTCACCATCATTTCAGATTGTTTTTGAAGTCATAATGCAGCACCTTATCAAATGAGACTAAAAATGACAAATTAAAGAGATCGTGCAATCATTATTTTGAGATGGCATGATATATATATGGAAAAGTGAAAAGAATTAGAATTGATCAATGAATTTAATGAAATAGTCAAAACTGGCACAGATATATCAAATTCAAGAGTATTACTTTATATCAGCCAAATCTGTCTAATATACATAATGAAGAAAAAATAGCATCTGAAACAAAAATAAATATATAAATCTACAGGAAAAAACAAACCTCAATCTCAGACTTTTTGAAACAATTGCCTATAAATACTTTTTCAACTTTTATATCCTTTTACCTCACACCCCATTGACGTCTAATTTTTCTTTGTTCTCAAAATCCAAATGTATATTTCTCATGGATTATTTTGATTATTCTCTCAGGTAACCACACCATTTTTTAAAAAAAACTATATATTTTTTTTTATTGCTATTATACCACATCTTCCAAGGTTTTCTACTTTCCTGTCTGATCTTTCTCTACAAACTTTCTTTCTCTTCTTTACTCTATTTTAAATATTGAACTTATCAGGGTTCGATTCTTACCCCCTTTTTTATCACTCTAAAAACTTATCTCATGCCCTTATACAGTATAAGTTTCCACCTTCATGTAGATGCCAAAATACTAACATCAGCCTATACCACTCTATCCTGGATTTTAGCACAGCTCCACTTGGATATTCCTCAGATATCCTGAATGCCACATTTCACTTGTGGAATTTATAATCTTTCCAACTTCACTTATCAGTGCACGGCTCCAACATCAATCTACCTACACAAATCAGTATTTTTTATTATGATAATTGATTCATTCTTCTTTTTTTCCCTCACTCATCTAATCTACTGTTCTTCCTAATTATTGTAGTTTCTAAAAAAAAATCATTGCTATTCCTAAATGTACCTGGAATTTGTCAGTTCTTATTTTCTACAATTCTAATTAAATCTCTACTATCTTTCACATAGATTATTGTCCTGCGCTCCAAACTGTTTTTCTTCTCTCATTTTTAATCCCCTTTAATACTTATTCCTTAAGCTACAAGAGTGATTCTTTAATATGTTATCTTACTTTGTTATGCTCCTACTTAAAACATTTCAGTGCTTTTCCACCTCTCCTTAGAATGAAGTCTAGACTTAAAATAGCTGCTAGGACTGTCTGGTAATTTTTCTCTTTAGCACCATTTTTTAACATGCTCCTTAGAGTTATTAATTCAACCACACTGAGTTTATTTCAATCCTTTGAAACTGCCATATAATTTTTCTCCTGGGTTTGGCTATGCTGTATCCTGTTCTGATATGCTTCTAAGTAGACATTGGCTCTTTGCTTTCTCTCAAGTATTTTCAAATAGATACTATACTGTGGAGTATAAACTGTTTAAATTTTCTGGCTAACTAAAAAATATCTACATCTGAGCCTCTGTTTTCCTCAAGGTGCTGCCTTCTTTCCTTTGATTCACCATAAAGACATTGAATAAAGTATCTACAAGTGCTGTCTTGATTTCTTTACCTTCTACTCAATACTATAAGAGAATAAATTTACTAAAACGAGTATCAATCATGGTCTTCCCTTATTAGAAACCATTTGATGGCTTTGAACTGCCTCCAAGAAAATTAAATCTTTTATAGTAGAACATAAAAACCTTCATGTCTTGCTGATGCCTCATTGCAATCATCTTATGCCCTTGATTCCTTAAAGATGGCAGAATTTCCAATGACTCACTTGAAAGAAAATAAATTACTTGTAGCTTTACTGTTTCCTTCTCCATAGTCTGTGCACTGGGTTGAAGAGTGTCACTCAAAAATGAATGTCTACCTGAACCTCAAAATGTAACCTTATTTGGAAATAGGGTCTTTGCAGATGTAATCAAGTTACGATGGGATCATACTGGATTAGCATAGGTTCCTGTCAAATGCCAAGGATTTCTGGAAACTTCCAGATGATAGAGTCAAGGGAGAATTCTCCTAGACACTTCATAGAGAGAATGACCCTGCTGACATCTTGATCACAGACTTCTAGCCTCCATAAAAGAAAGTAAATTTCTGTTGTTCTAAGACACCTGGTTTGTGGTAATTTGTATGGCCTACGGGAACTAATACATCCTGTAGCCCTACAAAACTAATACACACTGGAATTCAAGCAATAGCTCTTGATAGTTATTGGCTACACAATTCAAAAATCAAACTGTATAACCATTTATAAATTAATTTTTTAAGTATGTGAGATATAGTTCTTATGCCGCTTAAATCTAGGGTTATCAGTAGTGTGAGTGGGGAGGAGAGGAGGATAGGGAGAGATTGGACAAGGAGCATAAAGAATAAGTACAATTTGTAACAATAAACATACTAGTAATATTGATTTGATCAATATATGTGAACATTGAATCCCCAAAATATGTATCATCAATCATGATTCAATTAAAAAAAAAAGGTCTTCTTTATTGTGATGTTATCTAAATCACAAGATATTAAACTGATTATATTCAGGATTGCTCATAGTCAACCAAGGCTTAGTAATTGGAATTAAAGCAATTGAGAATAACTAGAGAAACCAACTGAGGTTTATCTTTTTCTTCGTAAATGAGGCTTCTGATGCAGGTTTTATCTTGACAGGGTTTCTGGGAAATCATAGGAATTGGTGCCTTGAAACAAACAAACAAAAATCTCCAGTGTTTCTTGTGTCCTTTTTCATTCACTGTTGAAAGAAACCCTGCCACATTTAGAGTCATTTACAAGATGGCCCAGCAGTATGTTAAACATCCACAGTCAAAGGAGCTCATATTTATCAAACCAGGGCTGACATTTGTTTCAGTTGCTACAGGGCCTCAGAAGTGTACTGAGACTCATCAATTCATTTCACTTCCATTGTCTATTGGGAGGGCCACTGGATCCATTCACCTTTAAGGTCATGACTTCCTTTGCTTGTGGATGTTTCTATATTTCTCACTTTCTGGTAAAAGCATGTGCCTTTTTACTTTCTCTCTCTCTCTCTCTCTCTCTCACCACACACACACACACACACACACACACACACACACAATCTCCCTCAGCATGACTCACCCTGGCTTCTTCTCGTGTTCTCTCTCTCTCACCACACACACACACACACACACACACACACACACACACACACACACACAAATACATTCTATCTCATAAATCAAATAGAATGACCCGGACCATTGTTCTATTATATCTATGTCTATGGAAATTGTGAGTTATGTTCATCTGCATTCAAAAGAGAATACAAAATTCCCAGTAAAATAAAAAAAAAAAAAAATGCTTCATTTTGCTGGTTCAGTAAAGCAGAATAGTGAGGTAAGACACTGATTTTTTTTTTTTTTTTACAATATTTTTACTTCTGAAGGTTAGTGGACTTTTGTGGGGAAAAAAATCTCTCGGTGATATTTTGGTTTGGAGACTCAAAGCTAAAAAGCAAGAGAACATGGTGAGACCCCAGACACTACCTGACAGATTTAAAAGGTCACCATTCATGCTTTATCCTTCTCTATAGACACAGAGACCTCTGGAGTACACTTTGGGAAAATCCTGTCAAAAGAAACAGCATTAGAAGCAACCTTTGATCAGAGCTGTAACTGTACCCATAATTGCACTACTAAAACTAATGAAAATTATGTTGGAAATAGTACTTAAAACATTCATGGCAAAGCACATATTCTCTCTGTGCTGTTGGTTATTAGTCTCTGAAAAAGTTTTGTGGGAGTAAATGTCAACTTAACTATTTTTTTTATTTGATGTATGTGGTAAGTTAAAAGAAAAAAAATCCAGACACAGCAATTACATAGATCGGCAAATGAGAGAGAAAACAAGCCAGTCTGATGAAGAGATATATCAGGGAATAAGTTGTTATAAGGCAAATGCTTCATTTTTCTGATTTTTTTTGAAAGAAGAAACTACTGTGCTTGTCAACGTAAGGCATGTATTGTTGTTGTGCTGGACACAGTGAGCTCCCAAGCTCATTTCCACTTTGAAGCAGACTCCTCCAGGGAACAGGTAATAAATCTGACACTCTACCTGGATCCCTGAAGAAGACAATGCTTCAGCTCATGAACAGTACATGTCAGTCCGTGCACATCTGTGAGAAGATGATGACCTTGTAGCTGCCAATGTCCTTCAAATAGCAGACAGATGGCAAAAACAAGCCTGACAACACCAAGATGAAGATGAAAAAAAATCAAGGGTAAACATAATCATTTCAGCCTGCTGCACAGTGAGATACACTTTGTCATTGAGCTTTGGTGTCAGAGAACTTTAAACAAAATAAAGTTGGCAAGATAATTTATATGTTACATCTAGCGTACTCAATGGCATATTGGAAACTTAACATGATGTTTATATTGGGAACTTCTTCTGACATTATCATCAGCAGCTGTAGGAATCTTGACACTGATTCCATCACTCGCTTTCTCCCTTTTCAAAGACAGAGCAAGCTTTTCTTCACATCAAAGTCAATTTGCCTGTTCTCTCTTCTCTTCAGAACTAGTAAATAGTTATTGGCCAAGAAAGTGAAGAGATTTTTCTTTTCCTGAAGAAAGTTTAATCAGTGAAATGGCGTGAATTTCTCCTCCCAAGAATAAATAGAGAAATGCTGCAGGCTCACCACACCAGTCCTAAAATGGATGAAATATTAATCAGTTAATTTTCAAACTATTTTTCTGAAATATATTCAGACCTACTTATCATTATGAATAATTATTCCCCTAGGAGTAAAGCCATCTCTCTATTTTTTTGATCTTTTTCATTATATATTTCACTGTATTTTGAAAACTCATTCATTTTTTAAACAGATGTTATTATTTTTATTATTATTTAGCTATGCTTATGTATTTCTTACTTCTATCAATGATAGCAAATGCAATACATCAATGTTGCTTACATTTCCTGGATAATGGGAGAAATTGTACTTCAACAACAAAATAGCCCCAAATGCAATTAGGGCAGCAGCTTCACAACAATATTACAATGTGTCTTTCATTTTTCATTTGATTTTTTAAAATAATGAATTTACCTTCTACAATTTTCAGAATACAAGATTTCTGCTGCTTATAATGGGTCCCTTGTCCCTTTTACCTTTTCGATCTTCTTCAACTAGGGGAGAGATTGATCTCCAGAGTTGTATACTGCCTTTCTCACTGGCTTATTGCTTTGTATATGTTTTGATAATGAAATTCTGGGAAATGCTTTACTGAGAAAGCTCAACACTTAGCTCAGATTTCCTATTAATCCCCATTCCATTCCTTCATTCTAAAGGACTTGTATTGAAGATCAATAAGATTTCTTAACCTTACAACTGTAAGGTTGCCTGATCTTCTCAATTATTTTATTTAGAAATACATTAACCTCTTCTATGTGCTGGGCATTGTGATAAGCCCTTTGGAGAAAAGGCGAGTAAAACATGGTAACTTACTCAATAATCCCAACATAGAAGAAACTCAGCTCTCTTTCCCACTCCATAGCAAACTGGCCTGGCTTACAGAGGTCAGCACCTACATTTATTTTCCTGAGTGCTTCCTCTGCCAGCACACTTTTCCTCTGCCTCACCCATAGCAGGTGGGACATGCCAGAGAATACAAGCATTCTAAGAACATCACTCAACCGATGTCTGGTGACAGTTAATATATTAAAATCTCAACTCTCTTTTTCTTTTGGATGGGGAAATTCTGATACTCCTATTACTGACTGTCTTCCATAATTCCCCACTGGGAATAAGATCTTATTGCTTATAGTGGTAACTTGCTTTACAGCATCTGCTATGGCTTGAATGTGTCTGCCAAAGTTCATGTGTTGGAAACTTAATCCCAAATGCACAGTGTTGAGAAGTGATCCTTTAAGAGGTAATTAGGTCATGAGGGTTCTGACCTCATAAGTGAAATAATGTCATTATTGCTAGAGTGGGCTTATTATAAGAACAAGTTTGGCCCCCTTTTGCTTTCTCACTCTCACTCTCTCTCAACTTCTTGCCTTCCCTTCTCCTCTCTTATCTCTCCACTGTCCTCTCTCCTCTCTCCTCTCTCCTCTCTCTTTCTCTCTATCATGCTTCCTTTCCCTCTGTCATCTGCCATGAGGTAACACAGCAAGAAGGCCCTTGCAAGATGCAAGTCCCTTGACCTTGGACTTTCTAGCCTCCAGAACTGTGAGAAATAAATCTCTGATCTTTATAAATTATACAGTCTCAGGTATTCTGTGGCAGCAACACAAAACAAACTAATAAAAGAAAATTGGTATCAAGATGTGGGGCTGTTGATACAATAAATGCCAGAAATATGAAAGTGGCTTTGGAACAGAGTAATGGGTAGAGGCTGAAAGAATTTGTATGTGCAGGCCAGAAAAAGCTTAGATTGCCATTAATGGAGCATTAAGGGAGATTCTGATGAGTGATCGGAAGGAAAAAATTGTAGGGGAAGCCTGGAACTTCTTAGAGATTGCTTAAATCATTGTTATCAGAACATAGGTAGAAATGTAGAGAGTAAAGGCCATTTTGATGAGGTCTCAGATGGAAAAGAGGTATATCTTATTGGAAACTTCAGTAAAGGCCATCCTTTTTATGAGGTGACAAAGAACTTGACTGAATTATGCCCATGCCCAAGGGTCGAATGGCAGGTAGAGTTTAAAAGTGATGAATGAGGATATCTGGAGGAAGAAATTTCTAAGCAAAATATTGAAGGAACTGCATGGTCACTTTTAACAATATACAACAAAATGAGAGATGAAGGAAATGATTTAAATATGGAATTTATAATTAAAAGAAAAGCAGAACAGAAAGATTTGAATTATTTGCAGCCTAGCCATGTAATGAGTGAAAAGGCATCTTTAGGAGAGCAAATAAAGGGAGTGGCCAAGCGACCTTTTGCTAAAGAGATTACCATGATAGAAGAGAGCCAAGTGCTATTCATCAAGTCAATAGGATGAAGACTCTGAAGGCATTTCAGAGATCTTTGAGGTTTCCCCAACCATCACAGGCTTAGAGCAGAAACTTGAGGGCAAGACTTCCAGAGAGGTACCCATGAGACCTCAGCATTCACTGCCCTGCACCATCTTCAGATTCTGCTCCCCAAATTCTAGGTGCCCCTCAGCCACTCTGGTCATGATTCAAGCAGGCCCAGATGTGACTCAACTCACTGCTCTGGAAGGTACAATCTGTAAACCTTGCCCGAGTTCACATAGTACTAATTTTGTAGGATCACAAAATGCAAGAGCCTTGCTCCACCTAGATTTCAAAGGATGTTGCAGACAGCCTAGGGAACCAGAGAGAAATTTGTCCAAGGGCAGAGCCACTGCAGAGATTTCGCACTACAGCAATGCCTACTGGAGCCAAGGGAGTAGGGCAGCCCCTGAGACCTCAGAACTGCAGGGCCACCAGCATGCATCTCCAGCCTGGGAAAGCTGCAAGCACAGGGCTTCAATTTGTGAGAGCTGTTGGGTGAGACAAGCCCAGCAAAGCCATTGGGGTGAGACTGCCTGAGGCCTTGGAAGATCGATCCCTGCCCCAGTGTGCCCAGGATGCAGGACCTCAAGGTAAAGGAGATTATTCTCCAGCTTTAAAACTTTATTGTTTTCCCTGTTGCATTTTGGTCTTACTGAGTACCAGTTATTCCCTTCTTCTTGCCTTTTTCTCACTTTTGTAATGGGAATGTATATCTTATGTCCTGCCACTGTATTTTGAAAGCAGATGACTTGTTTGATTTCACAGGCTCACAGCTGACTGAGAATTTCACTCAAGATGAATTGTGCTTTGAGTCTCATCTGATTTTGATGACACATTGGACTTTGGAATTTTGAGTTGATGCCATAATGAATTAAGACTTTTGGGACTATTGAGATAGAATAAATGTATTTTGCATTGTGAGAAGGACATGAATTTGGGGAGTCCAGGAACATAACGCTGTGTTTTAAATGTGTCCCCCAAAACTCATGTGCTGGAATCCTAATTGCCAGGGCAACAGTGTTGAGAGGTAAGAACTTTATGAGATGATTAGGTCATAAGGGCTCTGCTCTAATGAATGAATTAACGTGGTTAGTGTAGGAGTGGGTTAGTTATTGTGGGATTGGGTTCCTGATAAAAAAAAAACAATTTTGGTCCCCTTCCCTGATTTCTCTCCCGAGTATTCTCTTGCCAAGTGCTGCCTTTCACCATGGAATGATGCAGCAAGAAGGCTCTTACTAGAGGAAACCCCCCAATCTTAGACTTTTCAGCCTTCGGAATTATGAGTTAAATAAAATTCTATTATTTATAAATTATCCAGTCCCAGGTATTCTGTTACAGAAGCAGAAAATGGAATAATACAGCTTTGCTTTGTTGGGAGTTTTCTCTTCACTTTCTGTCTTAGTTTAGAATTCTCCAGAAGCAGAAGCTGACATAAGGATTCAAACACAAGTCATTCTTGGGAAGGAGATTCAAGGAACATTGAAAAGGAAATGAGTAAGTAATACAGAAAAGAAGCCAAGCTATTCAAGTGTGCATTACTAAGCTACCACCCACAGGGGTTGCTTCATTCTGGTGGAAAAAGGAAAATACATGCCACAGAGTTGTGTCAACCAAGGGAAGGAAGAGCTGGAATTATATATCAGCTCCTATAAGTTATTAGTTAATGGCTTCTGGAGTGCATATAGTTCCCTGGTACTTCTGTCCTACCAATTGCACAAGCAGAATGTTCTGCATACTAGAGAAAGCTCTTATATGTGGAGGAACAGATACTGGCCTTTAAGAAATCAGAACGTGCATATTTAGGGATGCTGTGTAGGGCACGGCAGTGTGTTCTATACTTCCACACTTGCCTACCAGGGTGGCATGGCATCATTCCTAACCGATTACTTGTGCTAGAATTTTTGTCTTGAGAGTTGTTCTTGGAGGATCCTGGTTAATTGTGAAGATAAAAAAAGTTGCCATAAATTGAAAAATACTAAAATAAATGTATTAGCAGCATACTTTGAAGGGAAAGGCAGGAGGAGAATCAAGAACTATGACATGGACAAGATAAAGATTGAGGTAAAACTTTTAGGACCAATGAGAGTTAAGTGGATGAAGACAGAAGTAAGAAAGTAGGCGCCAAGAACATTCTATCAAGTGGCAGTGGAACATCAAAGTTGGAGTGGAGGGAGTTGTCTGGCTCTGGTACAGGCAATAAGGTTGTGTTGTGTGCTTATAGAGAATTAAAAAGATATGATGACAACGAAACATTAGTTCAATTTTTATTATCACATGCATTCTCAATTCTTAAAAAATGTCAGTGATAATATATGTTCTAAACTATTGCTACAGTTACATAATACATATGCATGTTATATATATATGAATATTTGTATTATGTATTCTTTAATCACTATTATAGTTTACACAGAAGAATAGTTAATTTTAGGAATCCATAGTTATCTAGTGCTCAGGTACATATGTTGGTTTTAAGAGTTTGGAATATTTCAGAATGATTCGAGCTTTCTTCTGCAATTTATATATTCAACTCATATAGTGCTTTATAATCTTGCATTTAAGCAGTAGATTTTAAATAAGCAACAAAAGCACAGTGATTGTAGTATGAAAAAATCAGATATTGAATTACTATATTCTGTTATTTGCAAATGCCAGGAAAAATAACAAAACACACTCCACTTACATTGCCAACAAAAATTAAATGGTCAATATATTTATGACTTGATTGTATTTTAATCATAAATTGGCCACCATAGCAAATAATGTTGATGTTTGTTAACTTGAGCCTTTATTTTTTAGCAAAATATAATCTTTGAAGGATTTTAACAAATATATTAGAAATTCTGATGAAGAAATTTAGTGGAAATCGTTCTACTGCAGAGATATTTGAAGCCTTTAGAGTAGATTCTGAAAAAACATAGACATGAAGAGTATTACACGTTCTGGGTTTACTGTGAAATGGGATGTTTATGAATGTCTTCCAAACATACACGTACACTTAAGGTGAATTATTCTATTACACATACACACATATAGGCAAACAGTTTCATGTGAAAAAAATATTTTAGTATTAAAATGTATGAAAAGTATTATTCAATCAAGAAGGAAGAAGAATTGATGATCATGTGGCTACACTGTCTATGAAATTTAAATATCCAAAAAAGTTTATATGTTTTTATTTAACATAAATAAAGATTGACGTTTTTGGTGTATAGTCATGAATTTTAATAGATGTATAGATTCATATAACCACTACCACAAACAAGATACAGAAAAATACAATCACTCACCAAAATGTCCTCATGCTACTCATTTGAATTCCTCACCTCTACCCACCTTTAAACACTGGCAAATATTTATTTATTTATTTATTTTTTGATTATACAATTTGATTTTTTAATTGAAATGGAAAGAACTATACAGTTATTTATCTGGAATAACAAAAGACCACGAATAGCCAAAGCAACGCTGAGCAAAAAAAATAAAGCTGGAGGTATTACTCTACCTGACTTTAAACT
The DNA here is from genome assembly GCF_000696425.1 of Galeopterus variegatus. NCBI lineage: Eukaryota > Metazoa > Chordata > Mammalia > Dermoptera > Cynocephalidae > Galeopterus > Galeopterus variegatus. The sequence goes on along the minus strand of NW_007726697.1, from coordinate 174,688 downwards.
ATACTACAAAGCTATAATAACCAAAACAGCATGGTATTGGTATAATAACAGAGACTCTGATCAATGGAATAGAATAGAGCACCCAGAAATTAACCCACGCACTTACTGCCATTTGATCTTCGACAAAGGCATCAAGTCTATTCACTGGGGTCGGGACTCCCTCTTCAGCAAAGGGTGCTGGGATAACTGGTTATCCATTTGCAGGAGATTGAAACTAGACCCATATCTCTCACCTTGTACTAAAATCAACTCAAAATGGATTAAGGATTTAAATATACACCCCGAAACAATAAAACTTATTAAAGAAAACATAGGAGAAACCCTTCAGCAAATAGGGCTGGGCACAGACTTCATGAATATGACCCCAAAAGCATGGGCAACCAAAGGAAAAATAAACTAATGGGATTATATCAAACTAAAAAGCTTCTGCACAGCAAAAGAAACAATTAACAGAGCTAAAAGACAACCAACAGAGTGGGAGAAAATATTTGCAAATATTTATAATAATAAAGTATTGCACTTTGGAGATCATCATACAAATGGAATCATAGAATAAGTAACATTTTTGTCTGGTTTCTTTCACTCAACATAATGCCTTGGAGAGCCATGGACTACTGTAACCCAACTGGATGGTTTCTTATAAAGTTAACATACACTTATCCTATGGCCTGGAAACACAAATGCCAGGAATTTCTACCAGCAATGTATGAGAATTCCAGTTGTTCCACATGTTTATTATTATCTCTATTTTTATATTAGTCATTTTAATAGTTGTATAATGGTATCTCATTTTAGTATTAATAATTTACAGTTCTTAAGAGACTAATGATATAAAATATCTTTTCATGTCTTTATTTTGCATCTGCATATTGTCTTTGGTGAATCACCTATGGCATTTGCCTATTTTTAAATTGGGTTACAGTAGTCCATGCTTATTTGTGGGAGATATGCTCCAAGACCCCAGTGGATGCCTGAAACTACAAGTAATACCAAAACCTATACATAAAAAAAGCACTACAATATTGCAGCAGGAGATCTGATAGCCTAGAGGCTGCTTGAATGACTAAAGAGTGGAGAGCATATACAGCTGGATATACTGGACAAAGGGATGATTCATATTCTGGGTAAAATGGAGCAGCATGATGGGAGATTTTATTGTGCTACTCAGAAGAGTGTGAAATCTAAAACTTGCAAATTGTCTGTGTAAACTATAATAGTGATTAAAGAATACATAAAACAAATACATAAATACATAAAACTTAATATTTTTTTACTACAATTGACCATGGGTAACTGAAAGCAAAACCCTGGATGAGGGGGTACAGGTACTATATATTTTTCCAGCTTTATTGAAGTATAATGACAAATAAACGTTATACATATTCAAGGTATTCAAGTGCTGATTTGAAATATGTATACATTGTGAAATGATTACCACGAATTTACACATTAATCATCACACAGAGTCACCATAACTATTACCATTGAGTGTGGGGGTAGGGATGGTGAGGACAATAATATATGCTACTTTAGCAAATTTCAAGTAAATGATACGACATTATTAACTGTAGTCACCATGCTGTATGTTAGATCTCAGAACTTATTTATCTTATAACTTACAGTTTGTACCTTTGACCATCATCTCCCCATTTCCCTCGCCCCCAGTCACTGGCACCCCCCATTTTACTTTCTGCTTCTAGGAGTTTGAGTTTTTTTAGATTCCACATGTGAGTGATACTATGCACTATTTGTCTTTCTATGCCTGGCCTACTTCACTTAGTGTAACGTCCTCTAGCTGCATCCATGTTGGTACAGATGGCAGGATTTCCTTCTTTTCTGGGCTGAATTCTGTTCCATTGTGCATATATGATACATACATATATACATATATACATTGTGTATATGTGATATACAGGCACACATAATTATGGAGACTGAGAAGTCCAAAACCTGCACCACAACCTGCAGTGTGGGCTGTCAGGCTTGAGACCCAGAGAAGCTAATGGTACAGTTCCAGTCTGAAGGCAATCTGCTGGAGAATTCCTTCTTGCTTGGTAAGGCTGGTCTTTTTGCTCTATTCAGGCCTTCAGCTGATTGGTTGAGGCCCACATTATGGAGGGCAATTTGCTTACTCAAAGTTCACAGACTTAAATGTTAATCTGATCCAAAAACACCCTCCCAGTTGACATATAAGAGAAGTCATCATACTTCCTTTTCCTTCCTTCCTCCCATCCTTTCTTGATAGAAGTGTTTTCAACTTGTTTATATCCTTATCTACAGAAGGAGCCATAGGAAAAGAGGCATAAGTTTGAGGAGGAGGAAGAGGGACGATTGATAAAGCAGTTCGTCTGCTGTATACAAAATTGCAGAGGAGGGTAAAAATCTCAATTATAAATAAATGATTTGCTGAGAAGGGAGAGATGTCTATCTCCACCTCCAGCTTGTTTCATATATACTACATCAGTGTCTACGATAGAGCAATTCTTCTCTTGGACTGCAATAACCTATCTAATTTCCCCCATTCACTCCTCCTTAATCATCAGCAAGATTGCCAAGCCCTCATTCCTACAAGTCCTTTAGTTGTAAAGTTCAGAAAATAAATAAATAAAAATTCTAAAAAGACTGCCTTTTTTGTAAAACCTCATTTTGTTCTTATTTGCTAATTCAATAGTCTTCTATTTTCTCTCCCTCTAAATTTGGTGTCCTAGGTATTCTTGGATATAGTTTTTTAATTTTTCCAATTGGATTCAATGAGAAGTCATGCTGTTTCACTCACCTCACTAAATATCAGTAACACACATTTTGTCTTACTGATTGCATGTTGCAAATTTCTGGGGCCTAAAGTGATTTCTGCACTCAGCTATGCTTCCAACATGCTTCTTTTTCTTTACCCTACACAAACATTGTTTAGTTTGTATACCACTTTCCTAAAATTACATTCATATTACCAATGATCTTTTTGTGAAAGACTCAATCATCTTTCTTCTGCCTCCATACTCCTCTGTCTTTCCAGCATTTTTTTATGTTTACCATTTACTTCTTGAAAGAATCTTAAGGCTTGGTTTTATTACTCATTATTTTTCTGTTTCCTCAGACTTCAAAGATGAATCAAAATGTCCCTCAAACTTTGGTTTGTTTTCTCAGTCTACATTTTTAAAAAATGAGTTGTTCTTTTGTGCTCAGTTACACATGGAAATTGTGGAGAAAAGTAAATGGCTTTTTATCCTGGCCAACACCTAGCAAGGCTTTAGAAGTGAATCTTTTAAAGAAGATTTTGCTTTTGCTAGCTAGGTCAGGACATTTTGAGCCATTTGGAAATAATAGTATAGCAAGCATTACTCAGTAAAAATGAAAGGACTATACTGCTTTGATACATAATGAAGGATATCACCAAAGAAGACAGAAAACTAGTTTGATCACGAAAGAAGACAAAAGTGGACAGAGCTAGAACTAGTGCATGTGTGCAGCTGGGGCTGAAATTAAGGGATGTTTTACGTCATAGATAGGGCTATTATCAGTATCAACAAAAAGAAAAGCATTCTACAAAGTTTAGGCTACCTCTAACTTGGCCAGTGAGGAGACTGACTATAACAATCATCATACATATAAAGACTTATTCTAAGAAATAGAACAATAAACTAAGCTTAAATCACAAAGTAAGAATGCAGGCTCATAATAAATTAAAACTTCCTTTTCTCTGTAAAGATCATTAAATACTGGGAAGAATTAAGAGGAATTTTTTTAAAAAAATGGAAGTCTCATTCCTTCAATGTTTTTAATAGCAAGATTGGAACCAATCGATACAATCTGGAATAAATACAGAGCAAGAGGCAGAACTAAGCAGGTTCTTGGGAAATTTGCAATGCTATATGCTGAGTCTAGAGGATTACAATGAACTCATAAACAAAAAGGTTAGGATGCACCAAGAAATTAAGAAGAACAATTGGAACAGATATTAGAACATTATTAAGAGGAAACATTGTTTTCTTTCATTTTTATTTTTTAGATATATAGAAAATAACACAAAAGCTTTTATGCAATAGCAAATGGAATAGCAAACACTTGCAAACCTCAAAAATAAAACACGATTTCCTGGTAAAATTCCTCAGTTCCTTTATTGGTGAGATTATTCCATTAGAAGGCAAGATTTTTATTTAAATTTCATTTTTCAGTTTTTTCTTCATTTATTACTATTAATCTAATTGAAAAGACAGTATGTGTGTTGTGTATGTGTGTGTGAGAGAGATGTAAAGCATAAATTACTATTATTAATTTCTCATTTTTACTTAGATTTACTAATTACTAAGTTGTTTTTCCACTGGAAAGTATACAGAAAGAGAAACTCACTCAGTCTTTGCATAACAGTTTGAAAGAGAATTACATCACTGACCAAAAGGTGAAAAACTCTGCCTCATGTTAGCTCAAACCTTTGCTCTATCCAACATAGTAACAATATTATTTTTGACAGAGATCCAATAAATTTTAAATTTGGTCCCTATAAACCATTTATATCTATAAACAATTTCTACAAGCATCCTTATTCTGTATTTATGAATCCTAATGGGGCAGATTTCTTACTATATCTTTATTTCACCAGAATAGGAGAGAAGCTAAATATCAATTTCTGTCAGTATTTTGTCCCTAGACACATGTAACCATATTCAATGAAAAGTTTGGTAGAAAATGTAAGACTTATTCATAATCAATTTCCCCTTTTTTTACCAAGTAAATTTGTTTAGGACTGCATTAATGGACATTCGTAGGATGAGGCAGAAAACACACTGGCTGAATATTTCAGAATTTAGCCTAGTAAATCTTACAGAACATAAACTGCTAAACTCTAAGCAGGACAATGTTATGAAGAAATTTTGGAAATTTTTACAAGGAGGAATACATGCCATTCTGAAGGATGACTTTTTTTGTTTTTGCCATCCTCAGAATCCAGTAACCTTAACAGTAAGAGATTGCTCTGAGGCTAAAATTTCTCTATTAATAGCTCTCACAGCTCACTGTTATGGTACAAGGAGGAAAGAGAGGTGGGAGAAATCACAATGGCCTCCAGCAGTCAGCAGTATACTTTCATCACTGGTTGTTTCATTTAACCATATATATGCTTACAAAAGCTGCTGGTAGAGTAAAAAATCCATAGCCTTATCAAACAATAAAATATTCCCTTAGTGAGAATTACTATAATAACCTCATATTATTTCCAAGCCTAGAGATGAAGTTTCAGTTTAAAGGTTGTATGTTGAAATATTGTTGCTGAAATGTAAGTGATGGCCTTCAATATTTTGCCTCCAGCCAAGTTGTCATTTTAATTTTTTTGTGCTAATAATTATTGCAAAGCACACTGAAGAATGACTTTGTCTTATGTTTTACATACAATACACTATAAACTATTTTTGGTATCACAACAAAAAATTAACTAGAATTATTCACAGTATTTCAGGTGTCTCTATTTCTGTATCCATGCATTTATACTATTCTCATAGTATGCATACCATTTCACTAGACACTACTAAGAAAGAAAAAGAAAATCCTCTCCTTTGCCATGGAGAGCTGTAGTGCTGATTAATCTTACATGCCAAGTTGGCTAGGTTATAGTGACCAGTTTCATGGTCAAACACCAGTCTAGATGTTGCTGTGAAGGTATTTTTCAAACGTGATTAACATTTAAATCAGTAGACTTTAAAAGAGTCGATTACCCTCCATAATGTGAGCATACCTCATCTGATCAGTTGAGGGCCTTAAAAGACTAAGGTTCCCCCAGCAAGAAGAAATTCTGCCTTCAGCTTGCCTTTGGATTCAAGATTGCAGCATCGGTTCTCTGCATCTCCAGCCTGCTGGCCTTTTCTGACGATGTTTGAATTATCATTCCCCACAACCATGTGAGCCAGTTCCTTAAAACCTCTCTCTCCTTTTCTCCCTGCACACACACACACTCAGACACACACACACACACACATACACACACCAATCCTATTAATTTTATTTCTCTAGAGAACCCTGATTAATACAGGAGCTCATTCATTTATTGATACTCTTTATGAGCCTTCTAAAATTGTCTCAATTATTCCTATTCTTGATATTATAGTCACTTACTTGCTTTTATATGTTTATTAATATCAAAAGTCAGAGCTTTCAGGATGAGACATTTCTAGATAGCTTGTCCTTACTCATTTATTCAAGAATTATTTATTAAAAGTGAACTTTTGGCAAATATTGGCAAAAAAGTAAATTTTGGCACTGCAGCAGCTAAAAATATAGTGGTGAATAAGACAGACAGAATTTCTGTTCTCAAGGAGTTTCCGTTCTTATATAGACCAGTTAGGCGCTCCTGAAAAGTCACTAAATTTTTAAATACAAGTTATATGAACTGTTATCTAATGTTAATAATTGATTATATCAAAAGTCTCTGAATAAAATTGTTTCTAGTATAAGCAGATCTGTTTTCTGACAGTCTTTAATGATTTGAAAACTTTCATCTAATATTTAGAACTCATATGGTACTGTCAGTATATAAGAATTGCTTAAAATTCATTCTTTCTGTTAGTCATTCAATTTATATATCTCTTATGTATCTAAGAAGTAGTCAGGACAGCTCGAAGAAAGTCCAAGCCATTGTAATTGTATTATGTATGTAGTTAATAGAGGAAAATCAAAAGAAATAACCAGATACAGAGATACAAGTTTTCCTTATTGAAATTTAAACTTGGATTATAATTTTGCACAGAAAACCACTTATTTTAACTGGTTTTATAATGTAGTTTTATTTCTAATTCGCATTCTGGTTCCCAACTGCTGCTATTGGCCCTAATTGAGGAATTCATTACTTCTCATGAGGACTATATGAACAGTCTCTGAATAGGTTTCTTTCACCTCTACACTCTGCCATCTTAAATCCATTCTATCCACAATATGAATATATAACTCCCATATTGAAAAATGTTTAATGATTTTATGTCTCCAACAGAACAAACCTTATATATATCTCCACTCCCAATCTGAGCACTTTACCACATTCCCACCTTCTTCTCTGGTTCCAGTCTAATTTAATTAATTTGATGTCCCTCTTATAGTCATCTTTGCATAACGGATATACATCTTACTTCTAGAGTCCTGGATGTATTTATATATATATATATTTTTTTTTTTTTTTTGAGTTCAAGTGAAATGTTTTTTCTTTTCTTTTTTTTTTATTATTTTTATTTTGTCAATATACAATGTAGTTGATTATTGTGTCCCATCACCGAAACCTCCCTCCCTCCTCCCTCTCCCCCGTCCCACCCAGGTGTGTCCTCTCCATTTTCTTGTTGTAAGAACTTCAAAAAAAAAAATTGTGGTTGTTATATCTTCCTCTCCCCCCCCCCCCCCCCCCTCGTTTTTTTTTTTTTTTTTTTTTTTTTTTTTTTTTTTTTTTTTTTTTTT